>NW_026868344.1:0-54763 GCF_020745735.1 Hemiscyllium ocellatum
AAACCCATTCTAAAAGATGAAAGATTTAATCTCAAATTGTTTAATATATCACATCTCCATGGCACTGGACTCCTTTGGCTATAAATTCCATGATCATGATCTCATTCTCCACAACCAACCTGATAAAAGAGCAATGCTCCAAACGTTAGTGTTTCCAAATAAATGTGTTGGTTTATAACCTGGTGTTGTGAGATTTTTAAGTTTGTCCATGGGAAACGTGTTGTGGGACTGGTAACGGTTGTTATTTTGTGATCTGTTCCTCCTGAAATTTCTCCTCTGCGCAGACACGGGTGAACAGTCTGTTTTTGTTCTTTGTGCGAGAGATCAGGCTAGCAGCTTTTAAATCCTTATGTTCAGCAGCACAAGAAAACTGTAGGTCAGCAATCGTATTTCGAGAGTGGTACTTCCAGCTCTGGTAGTCCTGTTGGGTCACCAGAGAACCGGGGAGAGAAGATGTCACATCTAAAAATCAAACCGAAAAGTTGTTTGTTCTGTCAGTTGAGTTGGTTCTGCACTCGGATGAGACTGGATACTGATTTTAATGGATCAGAATTGAACACTACAATGGAACACCTTAAATTTCAAGAACGTTGAAAGGGCAAATCAAACTGTAACCATGAAGAGATATGCTTCCATTTCTAACCTTGGGTGATCCAAATGAGACATTTTTACCGATCACTCCATTTCAGAGTGCTGCTCTTTCATCAGGTGGTCGTGGACAATAAGATCATGATCACAGAATTTATAGCCAAAGGAGTCCACGGTCATGGAGATGTCCTTCACTAAACAATTTTAGATGAAATCTTTCATATTTTAGAATGGGCTTCTGTTCTTTGGTACAATAATCCCAGAATTTGATTTAAATTACCTTCAAGAATGTCTTTTAAATGCAGACCTTTTTAAACAACAATGTCAGTCTGACTCGATATTGGGACACAAACAGAATTCACACCTATTGTTAGAATAGCTCTACATTTAAATGACATTCTGAAATGGCTGATCCTTAACATTTAGAATAGTTACATTGATATATTCAGAAACGTTGCTAAAGTCTGAAAGCATGTTCACTTTTTGGAAAGAGCTGCTGAAATCTTTCTGAAACTTGCATTGAAATGTGTGTAGTTAGGCCACAGCCCAAGACAGGCTGTAAAGGATGAATGGCCTAGTTTTGTGAAATTGATTCAGACTATGTAGAAATAAAGTCATAGAGCACAGAAGCAAATCCTTCAGTCCAGACAACCAAATATCCTAAATTAATCTAGTGACCCATTTGCCAGCATTTGGTCCATATCCCTTTGATTCTTTTCTATTCACGTCTCCAACCAAATGCATTTTTTTTCTTCTTCAGCTAATTGAAGCTGGAGAAGCCTGAAATCATTAAAGGATTTCCTGAAAAAAAACTTTTATTCAAGATTTGGCTCAGTGGTGGATTTTCTGAAGCTTTGCTATTGTAGTTTTCAATTTGTCAAAAAAACTTTCAGTTGTTGTTGTCCAAGGCAGAGTAGATATTCATTTAAGATATAATTGAGATATATACATTCTTTACAATGTTTTTCCTTCATTACTAGTGATTGTCTATCATTTGGTACATTGAGCATCATCTTTTTGTGATTCAACAGATATGATTTGAAGTGAATTGTGCAAGATATTTTTGTAATTTTATCTAACTTTTTGCTTTGTGTTAAAGATTTCCTTTGAGATATTTTAATTGAAATGTCACAATGTATAATAATAAAACAGCTAATTTATTCTGAAATTATTTTAATGAGTTGGTCGATTGCCAAATAATAGCTGTATAACTGTTGTCAATATTGACATCCAGGAAAGCTATTTTGTTTAATATATTTCCTTTGTAAAGATTTTATAAAATGATTGTATTTTCATATGAAATAAAATTTGCAGTGTTTTATTAAATGGTTGAAAGTAACTTTGCACTTAATTGCTCCATTTGGGATTAAACATAGATTGTTTTTATCAAAATCATATTCACAATTTATGGTAAGCATTAACAAAAAAAAGTTGCCATTTGCCGTTGAATTGCCTCAAACACAATTTGAAATTCTTGAATGAATTAAATAAGGGGTATACTGTGAATATTTATTGTGCATTTCTGAAATTCTCTGCACTGCCATTGTATTTGGTTAAACAAGGTATGTATCTCTCCTCATAACTTTGTATTTCTTTGATACTTCATTTGCTATTGCCCAAATAACTTCATCAAATGCCAAGACGTTTTTTAGGCTGTGAATTTTCAGTCTGGTAATGTCATTCAGTTGTGAACAATCTGAAGATTAATTTAAATACATATAAGAATGTCAAAGAGATTGTGATAATTGGCAATTCTACATGTAAACCAAGGCTGCTCTTAATTTGGTACAGACTAAATCGCAATCAAAATGATAAGAATGAATAGAAATAACGGCATTGTGCACAAACTGTTTGTAGTAAGTTCAGAATTTTTCTGATCATTTAATTCTGACACATGCAGTGATGGCAGCACCGTGATCTATTTTATTTGTTCATGGAATGTGAGCATCACTGGCAGAGCCATCATCATCCCCTCTTTCCCTTAAACTGGACTACTCAGCACACAGATATGAATATTGGGTGAGGACACAATGAGGTTGAGTTGCAAGGCCTACTGTGGCATAACAAATTGTACTGGCTTACACTGCACCCTGACAAGATAGATTTTGGGAGAACAAAAATTGGAATTCCTACTTAAATATTGATGCTCCCATTTATATCTCTCAAAAGGATATTGTTTGCTCCAGAAATTTGTAATGGCTCTTTTGTTGAATTATTTCCCTGCATCTACATATATCTGGAATCATTTTCTTTTCAAGAATTTTGTATTAACTTTTGCCACTTACTGGTGCCATCGCCCCTTCAAGATCATTCCAAATCATAATAACTTGCATATTTTCTTAAAAATTAATCATCCCCCGCGCCCCAGCCCAAATCCCTTCTCTTATAAAGTGGCTGCACTATGTCGAACATGGTCATGCTTTCTCAATATTACCATGTACTTTTAAGTATGAGATTTCAATGTATCTTTTTAAATATAAAAATGCTCCTTTAAATGTAGTTATGCCTTTTAAATGTGTTGGGTTTCTCTAAGCGCAATCTTGCCCCTCGATAATGTATATTTACCCCTTTAGATATAACTGTCTCTTAAAGGGTCATTTCTGCTTATAAACAGGGCAACGTCTCTTCGAAATGTAGATTCATTTAGATATTACTGGGTCATTTTGCATATTAGATATCCCTTTGAATGTGCCTCCATCCTTTTGAAATGTAATCTTGTCCATTTCAATTTATTTGCAGAAATAGCCCGTTAAATGTCCATGTCCCTTTAAAATGCAGATTTCCCGCTTCAGGGAGCAGCAGTTGTAGCGCGAGGTGGCTGTTGCTTGGTGACGGTGAGGCTCCCCCGGCCCCGCCCATCCCCCCGTGCAGACGTCACGCGGGGGTGAAGGCGGTTGGGAGGAGAAGTCGCTCGAGCGGGAAGCGGCGGCCGTTAGGAAAATGGCGCCGTGCGGCCGGGGCAGACCCCCGTCACTGGTCACCGCCGCCTTCCTGGTGCAGCTGCTGTGTCACGGCCACACCGGCCGGCTGTACAGCAGGCAGGAGCCGGTGACCATTCTGGAGGCGGATGTTCCTCAGTCATTGAAGGGTCAGGACCTGTTGAGAATGGTTAGTGAAGTGTGTGGTAACTAAACCTTATTAACATGGAGATAGTTTGTAATTTGTCAAAGTATACATTTTATTATTGAGAGTGGGAGAGATGTACAGCACAGAAACAGACCCTTCGGTCCAACCCGTCCATGCCAACCAGATATCCTAAATTAATCCAGTCCCACTTGCCAGAACTTGGCTCATATCCCTCTAACCTTCCTATACATATACCCATCCAGATACCTTTTAAATGCTTTAATTGTAGCAGCCTCCACCACTTCCTCGGGCAGCTCATTCCATACACACACCACCCTCTGCATGGAAACGTTGCCCCTTAGGTATGTTTTATATCTTTCTGCTCTCACCCTGAACCTAGGCCTTCTAGTGCAGACCTTCACCCCCTACACTAGGGAAAAGACATAAGAAGACAAAAGACATAAGCCCTTTATTCCTGATGAAGGGCTTATGCTCGAAACGTCGAATTCTCTATTCCTGAGATGCTGCCTGGCCTGCTGTGCTTTGACCAGCAACACATTTGCAGCAAAAGACATAAGAAAGTTGAGCAGCCAGACAAGATGCAAAAGCCACAAAATATCGAGCCAGATGGGGATAAAAGTTGTGCTTCTACCTTTTTTTTTCTCCTATTGGTATTTGGACACTTCAAAATCAGTCAATAATACCAGCATCACCACGGAGCATATTGCATACGTTCCTCTGTGTCAACAAACATTGCACATGTTCCTTGCTTTGGTGTCACCCTTGTTCAGGACTGGGGGTGGGTGTTGGGAGAGGTGCAGAATAAGGGTGTGCTGGGAGCAGGGTGGTGAATTGGGGATAGATGGAGACAGGCAGAGGGTACAAACTGGTTGGTCACTGGGAGGAAGGAATCTGGTTGGTGGCAGGGAGGGGTGGGGGTGGGGAAGAACCTGGGGAGGGATTTGAGGAGTGGGGAAGGAGGTTATTTGAAAGTGGAGAACTCAGTGTTGAGTCCTCCAGGCTGTAGGCTTCCCAGGTGGAAGATGTTGGGTGTTCCTCCAATTGTAGTTTGGTTTGTTGTGGCAATGGAGGTGGCCTAACATGGTCATGTCAGAAAGGGAGTGGGAAGGGGAATTAAAATGGGTGGTGATTGGGAGGTCTGCAGACCCAGCTGTGACGCTCGGCGAACCGTTCCCCACGTTTACCCTCTGTCTCCCGAAGACCACAATTGGCAAACACATGGCAAATATAGTACCCCAATGTGAAGTTAGAGCCTTCATGGTGTTTAAAAAAAAGCAGAAAAGAGGTGCATTGTTTAAATGGTGACATTGGGATATGGAGAAAGTGAGGAGAGCAAATGCTGGACATCAGAGTCTTAAAGTGTGGTGCTGGAAATGCTCAGCCAACATTCGATGAGGAGAAGAGTTGACGTTTCGGGCACAGGCCCTTCATCAGGAATGACGTGTGGATGTACAAAGGGGCCTCAGCGTCCTTCTACAACTGTCAATGCAAGTTGTCAGGTGCAGCGAGCAATGCAAGTGGTATATTAGCAAGTGGAATTGAGTTCAGAAGTGGGGATGCCTGCCTGCAGTTAGGGGATCATTGAATATATTCAAGGCTGAGTTCATCTGATCTTTGAACTACAAAGAGGAGGATGTTTATGGGAGAAGGTGAGAAAATGGCTTTTAAGACCAGTACAGAACAGTTACAGAGGTCATACACCATAGAAACAGACCCTTCAGTCCAACTAATCCATGCTGACTATGTTCTCAAACTGAACTAGTCATACCTGCCTGTGTTTAGCCCATATCCCTCTGAACCTTTCCTATTCATGTAATTATTCAAATGTCTTTTAAACGTTGTTACTGTACCTGCATCCACCACTGTGTCGGGATGTTCATTCCACACACAAACCACTCTTTTTAAAAAAAAATGCTGCCCCTCAAGTCTTTTTAAAATCTTTCTCCTCTCGCTTTCAAAGTTTGCTCTCTAATCTTAAAATCTCAGCCCCTCCCCCTCAATTCTACTCCTCCCTGTCATCAACCAGATTTATTCCTCCCATTGACCCACCAGGTCGGACCCTCCACCTATCCCCACTTCACCACCCAGCCCCAGGACACCGCTACACCCATCCCCAATCCTGAAGAATGGTTACACCTGAAACGTGGACTTCTCCACCTCCTGATGCTACCTGGCTTGTTCTGTTCTTCCAGCCTTCTGCCTGTCTATTTCGTCAATTGCGATACAGACGTTTCCAGAGTCTGTTCCCACCCCGATTCACTCCCTTTCCTTTAAGTTGCTGCAAGTCAACAACTGAACCCCTGAATTTTTTTTTTAAAAAATGGAAAAGGTGGCGAGAAAACAGCGACCTGTACTCACAGATATTGGACAGAGGAAGGAAGTTGGATTCTGGGGTGATGGGCTCGATCTTCATTCAGAGAAACAGCAGCAGTTTCAGAAGCTCATGGTCAAACTTCCGCATTCAGACAATGGGGTGACTCTGATTGGCGGGAGGACTAGACTCCTTCCGGTCCTCCAGTACTTCCTATTGGTCAATCAAAAGAAGATCGCGCGCCTTTTTTGGCGGACTGTGATGAGCGGACCTGGTGTTTTGCTGACACCGGAAAACATACGCAGTATGTTCTTTTAAGATGCGGGTGTTACTGACAGATTTTAAGTGTCCAAATGTCAAAAAGAAGAAAAAGAGTAGAGTCACAATATTTTTTCCCCTGTGGTTCGACATCTTATTGCCTTTGCATTTTGTCTCGCTGCTCAACTTTTGTATGCCTTTTCCCCTTGTTGAGAGAGTCTCCCCGTGAGCTGACTGGGCAGAGCTTTAACCAGTTACACTGACTGAGAGTGTCTCTCCGTGAGCTGACTGTGGGAAGGAGCTTTAACCAGTTACACAGACTGAAGAAACATTACACTATTCGCAGGAGGGAGTGACTGTACACGTTTCCGGAGTGTGATCACACTTTCAATTGTTCATTTGAAACACAGAGTCAGAGTCAAAAAGTCAGCAGAACTGCGGAGAAGTTGTGGAAATGTAGGGGCTGAGGGAAGGGATTCCATTCCCCGTGGGCACTGGAGATCCATCAGCTCAGTCGCAGTGCGGAGAGGCCGTTCTTCAAAAAATTATTACAACATTATTTCTCATTGACAAAAACACATTCACGCTGCCTGATTACCTTGAACTTGTACAAGTGCCCTGTCATGATATCTTTAATAATAGCTTTGAACATTTTCCCTACGATATATGTTAAGTTAAACGGTCTGCAGTTTCCTGTTCGGTGTCACGAAAGGACTTTTCTCATCTAAAGAAACGACCCTGAAACTAATGAGTTTTGGAAAATTAAAACCGATACATTAAATATTTCACTCGCTCGTTTGTCTTTCAGTGTCGAGGATGAAATCAGACTTGTCAGCTCGTAGTTCTAACAGTTTACTCAGTACTACTTCCCTAGTAACTGTAATTCTTTCAGTTCCTCCCTCCTTTCAATTCCTGATTTACAGCTAGTTCCAGGGTGTTACTTTTATCCTCTCGAGTGAAGTCAAATTCAAGCTCTTTCCAATTCATCTGCCATCTCTTTATCTTCCGATACTGAATCCCCAGACTCATTTTCTGCAGAACCAACACTTACTTGTTAACGTTTTTTAAGAAAAGCTGACAAAACTTTTCTACCTGTTTTTATTGTTTTTGGCTAACTTTCTAGCCCTACTTGCTGTGTTCCTGCCTGCATTATTTCTGATGTTTTGCCACAGCTCTCAACTCTAGCATCAACCTGTCTGCTTATTCGAGAGAACTAAGCTTGGTTAAGTGTTGCAAAACACACAAGGGCAAATCTTTACTCTCCAGAAAGTGTTAGTGCTTAACATGATAAAATTCACTTTGAAATATTGTTCATCCAAATTTTACCAAACACATATTACAGATTCAACATCCCACAATGACACCCTGTTTTGTTATGATCTTTAATTCTGAAGAGACATTTGAATACCCAGTGATTAACTGAAAGAACTTTTCATTAAGTTTTCACGTTTTTTAACAAATAAAAATGACCAATTAACTGGATTAATTTAGCAGAATGGGATGTATAGCCTTAAATTGTAAATCTATGTTTCTTAACATTCCTGCAAGAGTTCCCACGAATATCTGCATGAATCTTGATAGTTCATTCACTTTCTGTGAATTTTTTTTTATTTCAAAAATATACTTTATTCATAAAATATGCATAGAATAATTTGATACACTGTACATTAGGTAATGCCATTCATATTTCCACATTTACATACACAGCTCCGAATTATCATTATTACATACAGATCAGTGCATTTCTCACTCATATATTGAGCTAAGGCGTCAACAGAGCCCAAATGACTGCATGGGCCCCCTGCTTTTCTTTAGACAGGCAGATGTTAAACGGTGGTCTTTCCCCACCGCGCCTTGGCGGCAGCTGCCCCAAGCTTCAGCGCGTCCCTCAACACGTAGTCCTGGACCTTGGAATGTGCCAGTCTGCAACACGCAGTCGGGGTCAACTCCTTCAGCTGGAAGATCAACAGGTTTCGGACCGCCCAGAGAGCGTCCTTCACCGAGTTGATGATCCTCCAGGCGCAGTTGATGTTCGTCTCGGTGTGCGTCCCGGGGAACAGGCCGTAGAGCACGGAGTCCCGCGTCACGGCGCTGCTCGGGACGAACCTCAACAAATACCACTGCATTCCTCTCCAGACTTCCTCTGCATAGGCACATTCCAGAAGGAGGTGTGTGACAGTCTCGTCCCCCCCGCAGCCGCTTCGAGGGCAGCGTGCGGTGCGCTGAGAGTCCGGGCGTGCATAAACGATCTCACAGGTAGAGCCCTTCTCACCACCAGCCAAGCCATGTCTTGGCTAAGATTCACTTTCTGTGAATAGTCCAAGGCATGCAACATCTCTCTAGGATTCACTTGAATCCTTCTCAGGATTCCAAATATTCCTGGTAATTGTATGTGAGAAAAGGTCTGCCACCCTGGCAACCCACAATAGGCCCACAATTGGCCAAACTGTACCAAAACACCCAGAATGCCTCAGCACGGACCAAGCAGGCTGACAAGTGAAACTAGACCGGACTCGCAGACAAGGGAATACCTGTACACTTCAAGCACCCACAAACAATGACAGAGCACCACAGCTATCTCAAAGCCCCGAGGGCAGCTTCACAATCCAGCAACACCAAAGCCACACAAAGAACAAGTCAGACAGAGAGGCACCAGCAAGAGCGCTACCCCCAGGACAAGACAATGGAAGCAACTCCCCACTTCAGAGGAGACATTAGCACCTCCCTGCAAAGAGAAATGATCCATCGATACTGTCAGAATGTTGCTTTGTGTAGAGAATTAGGACATTCCTCTGATAACTGTTTTCCAGTTAACATCATTGCAACTAGATTACTCCAATTCCAGCAGCAACATTTCATTGCCATACAGAGAACTGGCTATGAGGTCACTTTACTACCTAAAGCCAACCTGTCCCTACAACGTGCCCCTGCCCCTAATCCCGCCACCCTACTCCCACTCACTCTGACCACCATTACGGATGACCACGACTGTTTAGACCTTGTCCAGCAGGTCGTCACCCCGCACCTTGACCGCTCTGAAACACCTCTAGACAACCCTGACCTCATACTCTATACAGATGACTCCTCCTTCAGGCCCTCAGACCATTGCACACCGGCAGGATATGCCATCTGCACTCCTTTCTCAGTCCTAGAGTTAGCTGCACTGCCAGATGGGGCACATCTGCACAAGCTATGGTGCTGTTTGTGCTCACTAGGGCTTGTGTCATTGCTAAAGGACACACAGCAAACATTGATCCTGACTCCAGATATGCCTTCGGAGTCGTTCACAATTCCAGCACATTCTGGAAACAGAGAGACTTCATCATTTCAGCAGGGAGGCCACTACAACACGCTGCGCTGATTTCTAACCTCCTGGAAGCAGTCCTGTTACCCTCAGCCCTAGCAATGATCAAATGCCGTGCCCATACCTCAGCCACTGACCCGGTCACCCTCGGGAATGCCTCAGCTGACACAGCAGCCCGGAAGTCGCTCTGCACCCCACCATCTACATCCTGCAGGATCCCAGAATAGTAAAGACCCCAGTATTCCCTGAGCCCATGGAGGCAGTGCGAGCTACTCAAGAAACTTCTCCACAGCAGGGAAAGGACAGTTGGGCCCACACTGGGGCCACACAATCTCCTTCCCTTAACCTGCTAATACACCCAGATGGCCGCATCATTTGTCCAAGAGCACACACTGGCCCTAGCAACCCACGGCATTGACCACACTGGCAAGAAGGCATGATGCATACTGAATCAGTCCTGGTATGCACCAGGATTCACTGCTGCTTCCCAAGTCCTGCTATCACAGTGCCTCATCTGCTGGCAGAACAACGCAGGGAAGCCAGTTGCCAAGTATGACCATCTGCCAGTTCCTGAAGGACCTTTCAGCCTCTTACAGGTTGACTTCACACACATGCCCCAAAAAACAGGGTTACAAGTACATCCTGGTCATCATAGAGTTGTTCTCCAAATGGGTGGAAGCATTTCCCACAAGAAAAGGACAATGCACACACGGTAGTATAATGCCTCCTGAAGGATGTCATTCCCAGATTTGGAGTTCCAGGTAGCATAGAGATGGACGGGGGGACTCACTTCACTGCTAGGCTCACGACTAGCATTAGCGAGGCACTAGGGATATCGTGGCGACACCACACCCCCTACCAACCTCAGTCATCAGGAATGGTCGAGCGGATGAATAGCACCCTTAAAACCACACTGACCAAGATCACCCAGGACACAGGACTGACCAGGCCAGACGCCTTGCCACTTGCCCTGTATACTATACCTGTGCAGGCAAACCACATGACTGGGCTCACCCGTTTTGAGATGCTTATGGGGTGACCCATGCCTTCCGATACCAGGCCCCCTAAACTCTCCACAGAGACAGCTCTTCTCCTGACACAAGAGGCCCTGCAGTATGTCCAGGCCCTTAGCAGGAGCATTAGTGTTACGCACGACCAGGTCAGGGCTGCATTGCCCACATCCCAATCAGTGCCCATTCATCCGTTCCAACTCAGGGACTACATCATGATAAGATCACTCGAAAAGGACTCCCTCTCCCCGAGTTGGAAAGGCCCCTACCTCATCCTGCTGACAACCTGGACAGCTGTGAAACTGGAAGGACGGCTTAAATGGACACATGCCACCCGCTGCAAGAGGGCTCCACAACCAATGAACAGGGACCAGAGAGAGAAGAAGACACTACTCCACCCACCGAGGATGGATCCAGCTGCTTGCCTCAGCATCAGCACCCTCGGCCTGACCATCACACTGTGGCTTGCTGGTAAACAGGGACAAGGGGCGAGACATTTAATAAACCTGCGTGACTTGTGAGCTAACACCTTCCTGAGAATGGCCCATCAGTATGCCCTGAGATTCAACCAGACCCACTGTTGGGTCTGCACTAGGGTCCCTGTCCACTCTCATGGGGGCATTCCCTTAGCGCCAATCCCTGTTAACATCTCTGACAAGGCAGAATGGTGGCTGGAATCAGACAGGTCCCCGGAGGTTACCATACTCAAAATAGCACCAGCAATGACCAAATATGGGGACAAGAGCCCAGCCTGCTGGAGGTCTGCGGGTTACCACCTGGACAAATTGAAAGAGTGGTTTTACCCGGCCTACAACCCCTCCCATGCGCCCCCAGCCCTGACCATTGCTGACACCAGCCCACATGGGCCACCTGCGGGATCCATCTGTTTGAAACACACACAGCCATCCGGATGGGAGGCTGGCTGTAGCCAGTGCATTGACTCCCTGCTCCTAACTCCCACACACGCCGATCTACTGCAGATGGCAGCATTTTAAACCAACGGGTCCTCAACAGGATCACCCAGAATACCACCTTCCTCACCATCTGGACAGGGACCCAGACACTCCATCTCCGAACCTACAATGGCACCTATTTTATCTGTGCCCACAAAGTCTACCCCTTCTTGCTGTTATCCTGAACTGGGAGCTGCTATGTCAGGTACGCGGTACCATTCATCTATCACTCCCAGTCCCTTCCCTTCCTAAAGCCCATGACATGCAGCAGATAAGCCCTTGCTGCCCTTGAAGTAGCCCTCTACCTGATGGCACTGCACCGCCACCCACCCACCCCCACCCCCAATATCTTGCACACCTCTATCAAGTCATGTCTCATTCTTCTTCACTCCAGTGAGAAAAACCTTGGCTGCCTCAACCCTCCAGCCCAGGCAGCATGCAAGTAAGTCTCCTCTGCACCTTTTCTAAGTTTCCACATCTTTCCTATAATGAGGCGATCAGAATGGAACACATTATTCCAAGTGTGGTCTCACCAGGATTCTATGGAGCTGCAACATAACCTTGCACCTCTTAAACTCAATATCTTGCTAATGAAAGCAAACACAACATACACCTTCTTAACAACCCTATCAACTTGGGTGGCAATTTTGAGGGATTTGTGGACATGGGCCCCAAAATCCCTCTGTTCCTCCATACTGCCAAGAATTCTGCCTTTAACTCTGTATTCTGCATTCAAATTTGACCTTTCACAGTGAATGACTTCACACTTTTCCAGGTTGAACTCCATCTGCCACTCATCAGCCCAGTTACGCATCTTGTCAATGTCTCACTGCAACCTACAACAGCCCTCCACACTACCCACAACTCTACCAACTGAATGTGGTACACGTGGCAATAAATCAAATTATATCAAATCAGAATGCTCTCACAAACAGCCCTCAGTGGGAATCTGACCCCTGGCCAGCCCCCTATTTCTCATTTGGATTCAGTATACTTGCATCTGTCCTTATGGCAGATCAAGAGACAATTAAATGTGTCAAGTTGAGGAAATGAAGCCTGTCACACAGATGTGGACCAACATTTTCCAGCGTCTATCCGCTCCTCCGGATTGACTTGCTTTCCCTCCAGCTCCTGCAAACCAACAGAGAGAAAAGAAATGGAAAAGGAAGGGGAGGGTGAGAAAAGAGGCCATTGTGCTCACAGATGTTGGACAGAAGGAAGCTGGGATAAAGTTTATTCTTGAGAAAAAGAGCAGCATGTGGGGGCGGGGCTCTGATTGGCAGGAGGACCAATCTCCTTCCGGTCCTCCAGGGTTGACCAAAGGTCGATCTCCCCGTCCATCAAAACAATGAGGGGCGGGGCCCTATTTCGATCTCACACATGCGCACCAGCACCTCCATGACTGCACGCATCCGCACTGCCCACGGCAGAGAGTGATTTCTCGGCCGCATAGGATTGTGGGAGCTAAAGCCGCCATTAACGTGGTGAAATCCAGTGTTCCTTACGGCTTCTTAAGGTTCTGTTGATGTGTTGGTGAAGTATATGCCAAGAGACAATCTTTAATCGAGTTTCGATTTATGCACTGAGTTAAACACTACAAGTGTTTAATTCTAAACGCTGTTTCCAATTCACTGTCAGTATATCACTTTCTCCGTCCTCAAGTAAGGATCGAAACAGTGCCCTCCATCTATCGCTCTTTTCTTGTGTTTTCTTTAGGTTGCAGGTTCCAACCCTCTGTTTCGATCATTTATTAAACATTACTCGTGGTGCATGGGCATCACTGGCTAGCCAGCATTTAGTTCCCCTTGAAAAGATGGTGGTGGCCTGCCTTCTTCAACTGCTGCACTCCACACACTGTACAGTGACCCACAATGCCTTTGGGGAGGTAAATTCCAGGACATGGACCCAGCAACACTGAAGGAACAGCAATAGGTTTCCAAGTCAAGATGGTGAGTGGCTTGGAAGTTATTTGCAAAAGGTTGTGTTCCCAAGTATCTGTTATCCTGGTCCTTCTAGATGGGGTTAAGCATTACACAATACCAGATTAGAGTCCAACAGGTAGATGTGGAAGCACTAGCTTTTGGAGCACTGCTCCTTCATCAGGTGGTTGTGGAGTATGAAGGAGAAGCGCACATAAAGCTAGTGCTTCCAAATAAACCTGTTGGACTATAAACTGGTGTTGTGAGATTTTTAACTTTGTACTCCTCAGTCCAACACCGGCATCTCCAAATCACTTCTAGATTGGGATGGCTGTTGATTTGGAAGGCATTTTCCAAGGTTCTTTGGTGAATTTCTGTGGTGCATCTTATAGATAGTAGACACTATTGCTTCTGAACAGTGGGGCAGAGGGAGTGGATGTATGTGGATATGGTGCCAATCAAGCAGGCTACTTTGTCATGGAGTCATAGAGATGTACAGCATGAAAACAGACCCTTCGGTCCAACTCGTTCATGCCGACCAGATATCCCAACCTAATCTCATCCCACTTGCCTGCACCCAGCCCATATCCCTCCAAATCTTTCCTATTCATATACCCTTCCAGATGACTTTTAAAATGTTGCAATTGTACTAGCTTCCAACACTTCCTATGGTTGCCCATTCCAACCACGCATTACCCTGTGAGTGAAAAAGTTGCCCTTTAGGTCTGTTTTATATCTTTCCCCTCTTACTCTAAACCTCTGCCCTCATTCTGATCTTGCCCATCCCAGGGAAAAGACCTTGTCTATTCATCCTATCCATGCCTCTCATGATTTTATCAACCTCTATAATGTTCACCCCTCAGCCTCAAATGCCCCAGGAATACACCCAGAGTCTATTCAACCTCTCCCTATAGCTCAAATCCTCCAACCCTGGCAACATCCTTGTCAACCTTTTCTGAACCCTTTTAAGTTTCACAACATCCTTCCGATAGGAAGGAGACCAGAACTGCACGCAATATTCCAAAAGCGGCCTAAACAGTGACGTGTTCAACCAACCTAACAGTATTTAAAAACTTGGCTTCAGCTAACACATACCTCAGTTTCCTAGATTTGTGTATTGGCATATTTGCTTCCTATTTGTCAAATGCAAGCTGCAGTTCAACTGATCGACCTTCCTTAGCAATCTAAACTGGTGTATCGCTGACTCCTTTTTACTGCTATAAAAGTTATACTTGTCCAAATTTCCCCATAGCACATCCTTCCCCTTCACATTTACTGCTCTTATTTCCAAATTTCCCAAAAACTATTTATCCATTTTTGTGGCATTGTAACTAAACTGAACAAACTGTCCCAGATAAGCAGCAATATTTAAACAAGGCCAAAATGCTCTTGTCCCAGTGTTCTGGTTATATTTCCCAATATTTCAAAACTATGTCTCTCCTTAAACAGTACAAACAGCATACTATCATTCCTCAGTTATACAATCATTTGACTCATGCAAATAACTTTTAATCTCAGTTTAAATTTTAGTTTTCACTCGTTTTCTTTCCCATAACTCATTTAAGTCCCCTGTATATCTTTAGCACTTACTGAGTACGTAATGCTGTCTATTGTAGTTTTATGGAAACTTGATAAAGGCTTGATATTGGTTTTGATTCCTAGGTTATTTAAAGATCAGAAGCAACAAGCATCTAATGGCCTTAGCATTCCACTCAACACCATTCCCTCAGTCTGAACCCAATTCTTTCCAGTTGGACTTTTTCTTATTTTTGAACTAAATTCTTAGTTTGATTTCCCATGGAGCTAGGGTAGTCTTACACCCAATAAGAGCAGAATTAAATGCTTTTGCTGGGTTCAAACATTAACATGGAATGATAGATTGTGACCACTAGGGGCTGTGTAAGCAATTAAAGTGTGGATACTCAGTACAGGTTTCAAAACTGAATTTCATCAATTGAATGTCCGGTTCACAGATTAAAACTCAACGTCCAATGCCTTGAGCTGCTACTAGTAGCTCTGGAACATCTTTCATAAATTGCTAATTCAACTTTTCTAAAATAGTTCAAAAAACCTTCCCTTGATCTATAAAGTTTCTAATCTTCATTTATTCTAAGTGGATTGCAGAGTTGTTTTTTTTCCCCAGTTCAGTGAGACCCATTTCCATTAGAATCCAGCATTGAGAAATTCAATGTCACATCTTTCTAATTATTAGATGTTATTTTTTAAAGTAATAAAATCCTATGCTGTTTTCATCCCTGAAGTCAAATCAATGGATAATTGAAATTGCTATTTACACAGAAAACAACTAACCAGTAATTATCAAGAGGCAGATTGCTCGGCAAATATTCCATTTATTATTCACCATATCTCCAGCATACATCAATAGTAATCTTGTTAAACTGAATTGTTTTAAACTCTCAGTTTATAGTCAGCAATGTGCATTGATGTAATCCTGGATGGTATCAAGCTTTTTGCATGTTGTTGAAGCTGCACCCATCCAAGCTGGTGGGAGAGTATTCCATTACACTGCTGACAGGTTTTGGGAGTCAGGAGTGGAGTTACTCGCTGCAGTATTCCTGACCTCTGACCTGCTCTTGTAGCCACTATGCATATGTGGCTAGTCGAGTTGAGTTTATGGTAAATAGTAACCCCCAAGGATGTTGGCAGTGGGGTACTTAGTGACAGTAATACTGTTGAATATCACGGGGCAGTGGTCAAACTCTCTTTTGTGGATGAGTCATTGCTTGGCATTTGCATGGCACATGTTACTTGCCACTCATCAACCCATTGGATATTGTTAAGATCTTGTCACATTTCAAACTGAACTCCTTCAATTTGGGAGGAGTTGTAAATCGTGCTGAACGTTGTGCAATTATTGGCGAATATCTTCACTTCTGATGATGGAGGAAGGTCATTGATGAAGATGGTTGGGCCAAGGACACTATCCTATGAACTCCTGCAGAGACGTCCTGGAGCTGAGCTGACTGACCTCCAATACCCATAGCCATCTTTCTATGTGCTGGGTATGACTTAATTATTAAGATGCACAAACAATATTTCAAAACGAATTGAAGGAATAGGTATGAGACACCCCTCTTCTGGGTGTTTCTAGATCCAAGTGTTGACTTTCGTCAACTTTTTTTGTTCTTGGCAATTTCCTTTCTCTGCAACATTTGTTTCATGTCAGCAAGTTGAATTCTTCATTTTCAGGAAAACGTTTTACAAGATAACATTCTTAATATCTGTGTAACATTCCGTGGGAAAATTGTTTGTAGTCTGCCAGTTGGAGAGAATTTCTCTGAAAATATTTGCAAATGCACAGCTTCCACAAGATCCAGTGTTCCCAAAGTTGGAGTACTTTTAACAGCCCCTTTATATTTTCCAGGATCGTGGACATGTGCCACTTTTACCCACCACAAATCTCCTGAAACTGGGTGCACTAAAAATTCCAGCAGGAAGATCATCAGTAAAAAGGTCTGGTTTTGGTAATAGAGTTATAGACTTCTAGAGTCACACTGCACGGAAACAGACCCTTCGGTTCAACTCATCCATGCTGACCAGATATCCCAATCTGACCCAGTCCCAAGTTCCAGGATTTGGCCCATATCCCTTTAAACCCAAAATGTTCCTCCAGTCACCTTTTAAATGTTGTAATTGTACCCACCTGCACTACTTTCTCTGGCAGGTTGTTTCACACGCACACCACCCTGTGCAGGAAAAAGTTGCACCATTGTAAATTTTTACCCCTCTCACCTTCAATTTATACCCTCTAGTTCTGGACTCCCCCTCCCTGGGAAAAGGACTTAGACTTAGACTTAGACTTAGACTTACAGTGTGGAAACAGGCCCTTCGGCCCAACAAGTCCACACCGACCCGCCGAAGCGAAACCCACCCATATCCCTACATTTACCCCTTACCTAACACTACGGGCAATTTAGCTTGGCCAATTCACCTGACCCGCACATCTTTGTGATTGTGGGAGGAAACCGGAGCACCCGGAGGAAACCCACGCAGACACGGGGAGAACGTGCAAATTTGCCATATCCTTGCCCCTCGTGGTTTTATAAACCTCTATAAGGTGACCCCTTCGACTCCGACGCTCAGGGTAAAAATGCCCCAGCATCTTCCTATAACCCAAAACTTCCAGTCCGGCAACATCCCTGTAAATCTTTTCTGCAGCCTCTCAAGTTTAACAGGGTCGTTCCAAATGAATGGCGACCAGACTTCCATGCCGTGTCCTAAACGTAGTCGCCCCAATGTCCTGTACAGCCACAACAGGACGTCCCAACACCTCTACTCAATGCTGTGATCAACGAAAGCAAGCATTTTCTTCACAATCCTGTCTTCCTCCAACTCCACTTTCAAGGAATTATGTGCTGCATTCCTGGGACTAGTTGTTCAGCAGCTGATACATTCACTGTATCAATCTGCCCTGCTTAGTCTTCTCCAATTTTGTTCCATTTGCCCACACAGGTGTGTCTTGTTGACTTTGTTCTGAGCAGTGTGGACGCTTCCTCCCTTTCATACTTCCATTAACATCTATATGATACCTCAATCGCTTCTTCACCATCATTAGCAATCTATGCCTTTGGCTCAAGGTACTCTCACCGTGTTACCCTCACTCTTACTCTCCCCTCTGACAAGGACATAAAAACGAGCATTTTCCAGCACCATTCAGTTCTGAACAAGAGTGAAATCAGACTTTGGACATGAACTGTTTCTCATTCCACGCACGTTTCCTGATGTGAAGACTTCTCCCCCCTAGCCCACACAAGGATAGAAATGTCAGGACCTATTTCTCCAAATGTCATGTTTGATCTGCTCATGACACATTCCTTGGATTTGGAGTGTTCTGATGTAGTGTTTAATAGGGATCCATCAAAATTAACATCCAGTCTTGTCTGAGAGCAGAACCAACTTAACTGACTGAACAAGCTGCACAACTCTTCTGTTGGATCTGTAGATGCGACATCCTATCTCTCTAGTTAATGCAACAGGATTAAGAGAGGCTTGGAGTACTATTCTCTTGAAACACTATTCCTAATCTACTGTTATTCCAGACGTTTATGCGTAACATCTAAACCTAAATAGTTAAAGCTCCTCAGCCTGATCTCCCAAAAACAACAGAATGGTTTCAGCACAGAACGAACATGCTCTAACGGAATGATGTCTGTTCTTAAATTCCACGTTAAGGTTATTATTGCATTAATCTGTTATAAATGGTGTCTGTTTCAGAAAGGCATGCTTTTGTGGAACCCTACGGGAGTTTTCTGATCACAGAATCATACAGTACAGAAAAGGCCCTTTGGCCCATCAAGTGTGTACCACCAATATATTATCACTTACACAAGAGTCATAGAGCTGTACAGCATGGAACCAGACTCATTGGTGTCCAAAACCAGAGGGCATAGGTTTAAGGTGGGGGTGGAGGGGATCTAAGGGGCAACATTTTCACACAGGTGGTGGGTGCATGTATGGAATGAGTTACCAGAGGGAGTGGTGGGATTGGTACAATTACAACATTTCAAAGGCGTCTGGATGGATAGGTGAGTTCAGAGAGAGATGGGTCAATTGCTGGCAAATGGAATGAGATTAATTTCAGATATCTGGCCATCACGGCCACGTTGGATGGAAAGGTCATTTCCGTGCTGTCCAGCTCTATAGAGGGGTCATAACCTGTGTCCACATCCCCCCCTCCACCCTGCCACTCGTTGTGTGGCTCAGAGCCCGGGAATATCGTTGAGTTACCCAGACCCTGACAATTTCCACATAGCTCTGGGAATTTCTCACAAAGGGTAAAAAATTAGGTCTGCAGATGCTGAAGATCACAGTTGAAAATGCGTTGCTGGTTAAAGCACAGCAGGTCAGGCAGCATCCAAGGAATAGGAAATTCGACGTTCCTGATGAAGGGCTTATGCCCGAAACGTCGAATTTCCTATTCCTTGGATGCTGCCTGACCTGCTGTGCTTTAACCAGCAACGCATTTTCAACTGAATTTCTCACAAACACCACTCGGATTGTCAGCCGCCGTCAGAAACTTTAGTTGTCCTTTTTGTCCAACCTTCAGCACTGGACAAGCATTCTCCGTTCCCGTTGTGGGACCGTGTTCAAATAGCGACCAAAATCAGCGACTGGCGAAAATAGCCTCTTTATTCAGCAACCGCAAGTTGTACAAGTTTGAGGTGGCGATGGAAACCTGAAATACCGTCCTTACAGCAGCCTCTTTACACACAGTTCTTACAGAGATTAACACTCCATCACTATGGTGTCCCATTGTTTTATCTATTGTACACAAACGCTGGCTGCTACTCCCGATAGGATTGAGATTGTCTGAGTGGTCTGCTTGCAGAACTAAGGGGTGACAGGCCTTTTAAGTCAGCAAATGTTAGTAAAATTACTAGGCCTGTGTGCTCTAAATGAGTTAGCCATTGTACCTGCACTGAATAAAAGAATAAATGGAATTAAACTGTTTGCCGCAGCTGGGTTGGGAGAGTTGTTTAGTATTTGCCAGTGAGAGTTTCATTCATTCCTGCAATTTCATGGAAGCGCAGTCTCGATGGTCAGCTTCTTAAAGGGGACAGTGGCTGCGAGTCAGGGAAACTGTTTGATGTATTTTTTAGATTAGATTACTTACAGTGTGGAAACAGGCCCTTCGGCCCAACAAGTCCACACCGACCCGCCGAAGCGCAACCCACCCATACCCCTACATTTACCCCCTACCTAAGACTACGGGCAATTTAGCATGGCCAATTCACCTGACCCGCACATCTTTGGACTGTGGGAGGAAACCGGAGCACCCGGAGGAAACCCACGCAGACACGGGGAGAATGTGCAAACTCCACACAGTCAGTCGCCTGAGGCGGGAATTGAACCTGGGAATTGGCCCACTGCGCCACTGTGCTGTCCACTGTGCCACCATGCCACCCACAGATGTTTCATAGATGTTTTGCTCTTCCTGGGAGCAGAAGAAATCTTGCACTTGTGAGAGAGCAACTGAGTGAGTGTGGACATTTGGGATTTTGGTGGAAAGAGCTGAAATAATGCAGGCAGTAGCACAGCAATTAGGGTTAGAAAGTTAGCCAAAAATGCAAAAACAGATAGGAAAGTTTCTTCAGCTTTCTTTTAAAAAGTTAACAAAATAAGTGTTGGTTCTATAGAAAATGAGTCTGGGGATTCAATAACGGAGGATAAAGAGATGGCAGATGAATTTGAAAAGAGCTTGAATCTGCTTTCACTAGAGAGGATACAAGTAACATCCTCGAACTAGCTGTAAATCAGGAATTGAAAGGGAGGAAGGAACTGAAGAAAATTACAATTACCAGGGAAGTAGTACTGAGTAAACTGTTGGAACTACGGTTTGACAACTTCCGGGTACCTGAAGGATTTCATCCAAGACTTAACGAAACACTAACCAGTGAAATAGTTAATGCATTGGTTTCAATTTTCCACAACGCCATTAGTTTCAGGGAAGGTTTCTTTAAATTGTGTAAACTCTTTTCTTCAAAGAGGGAGACAGAGAATGGGAAACTGCAGACCATTTACCTTAACATATGCCATAGGGATAATGTCGAAAGCTATAATTAAAGATGTTATGACAGGGCACTTGTATAAGTTCAAGGTAATCAGGCAGTGTGAATGTATTTTTGTCAATGGGAAATAATGTTGTAATAATGTTTTGAAGAACTGCCTCTTCCCAATGCGACTGAGCTAATGAATCTCCAGTGCCAACAGAGAATGGTATCCCTTTCCCCAGTCCCCACATTTCCACGACTTCTCCGCAGTTGTTGTGTCCTTTTGGCTCTTTGTTTCTGATGAGCAAGTGACAATGTGATCACACTCAGGAAACGTGCACAGTTACTCTCTGCTGCGAATAGTGTAACGTTTCTTCAATCTGTGTAACTGGTTACAGCTCCTTCCCACAGTCAGCTCACTGGGGCACACACTCTCTCAACATTGGGAAAAGATGTACAAAAGTTGAGCAGCGAGACAAAATGCAAATGCAATAAAATCTCGAGCCACAATGAAGATTGAGCTTCACCCAGATTGCAAATTCTTTCCTCTGTCCAATATCTGTGAGTGCGGTATTTTCTTTTCTCACCCCCTTTTCCAATTCTTTTTCATTCTGGAGTTCAACTGTTGACTTGCAGCAACTGAAAGGAAAGGGAGTGAATCCGGGAGGGGAAAGACTCTGGAAATGTTAGTCCAGGTCTGTGTTGTAAGAGGAAAAATAGACAGGCAGGAGGCTGCAAGAACACAGCAAGCCAGGCAACATCAGGAGGTGGAGAAGTCGACATCTTGGGTGTAACCTTTGTTCATAACTGGGGGTGGATGTAGGGAGAGATACAGAGAAAGGGTGTGCTGGGGACACGATGGTGAAGTAGGGATAGGTGAAGACAGGTGGAGGGTACGACCTGATCGGTCAATGGGATGAAGGAATCTGGTTGCTGGCAGAGAGGAGTGGAAAGGAAGGGTCAAGGCCGAGAAGGGAATTGGGGGATGGGAAATGAAGTTATTTGAAAATGGGGAACTCTATGTTGAGTCCGCTGGGCTGTAGGCTGCCCAGGTGGAAGATGGGGTGTTGTTCCTCCAAGTTGCAGTTGTTGTGACAATGGAAGAGGCCAAAGATGGTCCTGTCAGAAAGGGAGTAGGAAGGGGAATTAAAATGGATGGTGACTAGGGAGGTATGAGCTGAAAGTGTGTTGCTGGAAAAGCGCAGCAGGTCAGGCAGCATCCAAGGAGCAGGAGAGTCGACGTTTCGGGCACGATCCCTTCATCAGGAATGATGTGTGGATGTACAAAGGGGTCTCAGTGTCCTCCTACACAGTCACTGCCAGTTGTCAGACAGGTGCAGCAAGCAATCAGCAAGGCAAGTGATATATTAGCAAGAGGAATTGAGGTCAGAAGTGGGGATGTCTTCCTGCAGTTAGGGGGTCATTGAATATATCCAAGGCTGCATTCATCTGATTTTTGAACATCAAATAAGTGAACGTTTATGGGGAAAGGCAAGAAAATGATTTTAAGACCAGTATAGGACAGTTACAGAGTCATACAGCACAGAAACAGACCCTTCAGACCAACTAGTCCACGCTGAATATATTCACAAACTAAACTAGTCACAGCTGCCTGTGTTTGGCCCATGCCCCTCCAAACCTTTCCTATTCATGTACTTATCCAAATGCCTTTTAAACATTGTTACTGTACCTGCACCCACCACTTCCTCTGGATATTCATCCACACACAAACTACTCTCTGTGTATAAAACAAAAGGTACCCTTCATGCCTTTTTAAAATCTTTCTCCTCTCACCTTCAAGTTTGCTGCCTTATCTTGAAACCCCCACCTTAGGGAAAGGATATCCGGCGGTCACCTCATCTATGTCTCTTGTGATGTTATAAACTTCTGTAAGGTTCTGTAAGGTTCTCAGCCTCCTATGTTCCAGTGGAAATGTCCCAGCCTGTCCACATAGATGTTGGCAGATTCATATCCAGTTATAATTTGGTGAATGCTGGTGCAGGCTTGAAAGACCAAATAGATTACTCTGCTTCCAATTCTCACAGTCTGTGTCCAGGACAGCAAGAGACCATAGGACATAGGAGCAGAAATTAGGCCATTCAGCCCTTCGGGCCTGTACTACCATTTAATAATGGCTAATAGGTTTCTCAACCCCATTCTCTCACTTTGTCCCCGTAACCCTCTATCCCCTTGATACTCAAAGTCTCCATCTCAGTCTTAAATATCCTCAATGACCAGGCCTCCACAGCCTTCTGTGGCAGTGAATTCCATAGATTCATCACTCACCTCCATTCTGAAAGGTCTTCCCTTTACTCTAAGGATGTGCCCACTGGTTCTAGTCTCTCCAACCAATGGAAACATCTTCCCAACGTCCACTCTGTTCAGGCTGCTCAGGATTCAGTATTGTTTATGTTTCAATTAGAACATCCCTCTCCCCCCCAAAGTGTGGGCCTGTTAACCAGCATGAACCAGACCCTTCAGGTTGTGGTACAGGAAGGATTAGGTTGAGCAAACTGAGAATGGAGGGAGAGTATGTGGGATGGAGATTTTCAAATTCTAGGGAACAAGAGAGGAGAAATAGAATTGATTGGATAGGCTGAAGGGCCAAGGAGTGGCAGATGAAAATGCGTGGTTTGCATTTTGGTCAAGCAATGCAGGAAAGACTGACACACTTCAGAGGAGTGTTGCAGAACAAAGAGACCTTGGAGTGCAAGTTCATAGTTCGTTGAAAGTGGAGTCACTGGTAGACAGGATAGTGAAGAAGGCATTTGGTATGCTTTCCTTTATTGGTCAGAGCATTGAGTATAGGAGTTGGGAGGTCATGTTGCAGCTGTACATGCCATGTTTGGAAGACTGCATTTGTTTCTGGTCTCCCTGTTATTGGAAAGATATTATGTAACTTTGAAAGGGGTCAGAAAAGATTGACAAGGCTGTTGCCAGAGTTGGAGGGTTTAAACTACAGGGAGAGGCTGAATACACCGGGGATATTTTCCTTGGAGCATCGGAGGCTGAGGGGTGACCATGTCGACATTCATAAGGGGCATGGATAGGGTGAATACCCAAGGTCTTTACCCAGTGTAAGCGAGTCCAAAACTAGAGGGGCATATGTTTGAGGTGAGAGGGGAATTTTAAAATTCTTCTGTTTGGGTACATGAATAGAAAGGATTTAGAGGGATATGGACCACATGCAGGCAAATTGGAATAGATTAATTTAGGATACCTGTTTGGCACAGACAAGTTGGACCGAAGGGTCTGTTTCCATGCTGTATGACTTTAATCGTCTTCTGTGAAAGCAGAAATCTGATGGTGAAGACTGGAATTACAGGATGTTTTGCCCTTCCTGGGAGCAGAAATGTTTGACTGAAGTGTGTTGGTGTTAATGTCTTGATGTTCCATTTTGTTCCCACCTTCCTGGGGATGGTAACCAGGTTGTTCATCAAGAAGCTGCATTACACCCTGAATTGACAAATCTTTTTTGCTGAGTGAGGCAATACTTCCTTCAGGTTACGCTGTACCAAGGATCCAGTTACAAAAGGACAACTTGGTGGTGACAAACAGTAAAGAAGGTGAGGTGGGATGGGTGGAGAGTGTGTGTGCTTTGAACTGTTTAAAAAGCAGTTCCTTTTTCTACACTTTTTTGCTGGGGGCGGGGTTCTGAAGGTGTAACAAAGCTGGGTCACAATAAAGATTACCTGAACTTACTACCGGGCTCAGATTCTCATCGAAAGCTTTGAGCTCCAAGAGTTTTTAGTTTTAAAGCTGCTCATTTCTTTCAGCCTCCTGCACTAAGTTTCCAATGTCGCGTATCAAATGGAGCAGTGAATGAGTAGCTAGTATCTTGAAAAATTGGGAATTTTTCAGGAGTGCAGACTGAGTCATTTCATTGGCATTGTAAAGTGTAATGGCAGCACCGGGAGGTGTGGGCTGTGTTCACGAGTTACAATATGGAGCAGCCGGTATTGGAGTGGGGTGGATAGAGTTAAAGATCTCACATCACCAGGTTATAGTCCAACAGGTTTATTTGGAAGCACTCACTTTTGGAGTGCATCTCCTTCATCGGGTAGCTGTGGACCAGGGTAATGAGGCACAGATTTCATAGCAAAAGATCACAGTGTCATGCAACTGATAGGAGATATTGAACAAGCCTAGATTGCTGTTACCTCTTTCATCTTTTAGAATGGGTTGCAGGTTTTGGTTCATTAATATAAATCTTTTAAACCACATTCTCGAGATGACTTAAGGTGTTATAAAAAATAGGTGACATCTCAGTTCAGACAATGCTTTAAAGGTGTGAGGTTCGAGTCTATCAGTATCCCAATCTTGAATCAGACTGGTTCTATTTCCAAAGTAGGAATTTATAAAATATTACATGGATTGCCTGCCTGCAGTTTACGTGCTCTTTGAGCAAAATTGAATGTATCTGCAAGAGTAATCCTGCCGATACAAATTCACCCCAAAGAGTTATGTCTGTGCATTCATGAGAGAATGTGAGTGTGTGCATGTAAGATTGTGTGCGTGCAGGTAAATTGTGAGTGTGATGGAGTATAAGCCTGTGAATGTGTTGGGGGGAGTATGTCTGTGTGTCTGAGAGAGAGCACGTGTGTATGGAGGTATGGATAAAAGCAAGGGCTTGCATTTTGTGAAAACCAGGAAGGGCAGGACATGTACAGTTAATGGTAGGGCCCTGGGTTATGTTGTAAAACAGAGAGACATGGGGTGGGGCGGAGGAGGGATTAGGTACTTTTTTAGAGAGGCTGGGACTTTTTCACTGGAGTGAAGGAGGCTGAGGGGTGACCTCATTGAGATTTATAAAATCATGAGGAGTGGCGGTAAGGTGAATAGCAAAGGGTTCTTCCTTAGCATAAAACTAGGGGTTATTAAAAATGAGCTCGAGGCTGGGTGACATATTTCCTTAAGGTGAGAGGAGAGAGATTTAAAAGGAACCTGACAGGTAATGGTTTGACAGAGAATGGTTTGCACGTGGACTGAACTTGCTGAGGAACTGGTAGATGCAGGTACAGTTACAACCTTTAAAGACATTTGGGTGGGTACATGAATGGAAAGGTTTAGAGGGATATGGGCCAAATGCAGGCGAGTGGGACTAGTTTAGTTTCGGAATCCTGCTCGGCATGGGTGAGTTGTTTCTGTGTTGTATACCTCTATGAACCAAAAGTGACCTCATTGAAATCAGTAGAATTCTGAAAGGGGCTTGACAGGATAGATACAGATAAAATGCTCCTTTGGTTAGGGGTGTGGTTAGGGAGTCATAGAATCCCGAAAATGTGGAAGTAGGCCATTCAGCCCATCCATTCCACACTGGCCCTCTGAAGAACATCCCACCCATACCTACCCCCTTACTCTATATTTCCCATGGATAATCCACCCTAATTTGCACATCCCTGGGCACTATAGGTAATTTAGCACAGCCAATCCACCCTAATTTGCACCCTAATCTATAAATTACCTTCTCAAGAGTATAATTTAAATGCAGAGCTTTTCTAAGAAAAATGTCAGTCTGACTCAACATTGGGACCCAGACAGAATTCACACTGTTATTAGAAAAACTCTGCATTTAAATGACATTCTTGAGAAGGTAATTAAAAACAAGTTCAGGGATTAACATATCACAGAGCAGAAACCCATTCTAAAAGATGGAAGATTTAATCTAAAATTGTTTAATGTATCACATTTTCATGACACTGGACTGTTTTTGCTACAAATTCCGGGATCACGATCTAATTCTCCACAACCACCTGATGAAGGAGCGGCGCTCCGAAAGCTAGTGCTTCCAAATAAACCTGTTGGATTCCAATCTGGTGTTGTGTGATTTTTAACTTTGTCCATGGGAAACTCATGAGTTGTGGGCTGGTAACAGTTGTTATTTTGTGATCCTGATGAAGGACTTTTGCCCGAAACGTTGCTTTCTCTACACTTTGGATGCTACCTGAACTGCTGTGCTTTTCCAGCACCACTAATCCAGAATCTGGTTTCCAGCATCTGCAGTCATTGTTTTTTACCATTTTGTGATCCTGCACTCAGATGAGACTGGATATTGCTTTTTAATGGATCATAACTGAAACAACAATGGAACACCTTAAATTCAAGGAATTTTGATGGGCAAATCGAACCCTGAAGAGATAATATTCTTACATTAATAACGCTGGGTGACCCAAATTAGACATTTTATTGATAGTTCCAATATCATATTCCTGCTGGATTCTTTTCAGGGCAAACAATTTCAGATGGGAGAAATTCTATATCCTGGGGAGGCAGTGAAATAAAAAACAGTTGTTTAAAGCATTTTAACTGTAGACCCACGAGCTCTTGTCCATTAAATCTCTTTATTTGCAGAAATAGCCCGTGAAAAGGTCCATGTCCCTTTAAAATGCAGATTGCCTCTTTTAGATATGAGGCCGTTCCGTTAGATGTCGGAATATCTGTTTAAATGGAGCCGTGAGCTTTCCCAATGTAGACAGGGCTCCTCGAAACGTGGCAGTGTCCCCCCTGCAGCTGCAGAGCGAGACAGGAGAGTTTGTTTTTGTGAATGAGCAGTTGTAGCGCGAGGTGGCTGTTGCTTGGTGACGGTGAGGCTCCCACGGCCCCGCCCATCCCCCCGTGCAGACGTCACGCGGGGGTGAAGGCGGTTGGGAGGAGAAGTCGCTCGAGCGGGGAAGCGGCGGCCGTTAGGAAAATGGCGCCGTGCGGCCCGGGGCAGACCCCCGTCACTGGTCACCGCCGCCTTCCTGGCGCAGCTGCTGTGTCACGGCCACACTGGCCGGCTGTACAGCAGGCAGGAGCCGGTGACCATTCTGGAGGCGGATGGGGTTAAGGACCTGTTTGGGAACTGGTCGGCCGCCTGGGTGGTGGAGTTCTACTGGTCGTGGGGCGGCCCCTGTGTCAACTATGGGGCCACCTGGAAGGTACTGGGCCCGGGAGGTGAAAGGTGAGGCAGGTTGTGGGGGGGACGGAGGGGAAGGAATGTGGGGCCTGTCCTGTCATAGTCACATTTTACACTCACTTTCCATCTGCTTTTACTGGCGCTTGTGCTGTTTACCCCTCACTGTTTTTAATCCTTGTGCTGTTTACCCTTTGCTGTTACTTGTACAATTGCTGAGGGTAGTGTGTAAATACTAGTGAAGGATACTATGCACCAGCATGTATGTGTTCCTCAGTTATTCAAGGGGCAGGACCTGTTGAGAATGGTTAGTAAAGTATGTGGTGCACTAAGCCTTGTTAACATGGAGATAGTTTGGTATTTGGAAAAATATACTTTTTATTATTTAGAATCATAAAGATGTACAGCACATGAACACACCCATTTGGTCCAACCTGTCCATGCCAACCAGATATCCTAAATTAATCTAGTCCCATTTGTCAGCACTTGGTTCATATACCCATCCTGATGCCTTTTAAATGCTGTAATTATACGGCCTCCACTACTTCCTCTCGCAGCTCATTCCATACGTGCACCATCCTCTGCATGGAAAAGTTGCCCCTTAGGTACCTTTAATATCTTTCTGCTCTCACCCTAAACCTATGCCCTGTAGTTGTGAACCTCACCCCTATTCTGGGGAAAAGACATTAAAAAAAATGTTGAGCAGCCAGACAAAAGCGATAAAATGTTGAGCCACATGGGGAAAAAGAACCGTGGCTCTACCCTTGATTTCTCCTCTTGGCATTTGAACATTTAATATCTGTCAATAACACCAGCATCGCCGCAGAGCACATTGTGTCTGCTCCTCGGTGTGAACAACAGCGCACCTGCTCGCTGGTGTCACCAGTACATTGTCCATGCTCCTCGCTGTCGGCAGAAAAGGAGACATCGCTTATCTCTGTTCCTAAAGGTCTTCCCTTTATTCTTAAAGCTGTGTCCTCTGGTCCTAGTCTCTCCTACCAATGGAAACATCTTCCCAATGTCATTGCACTGTGGGGATGAAGCCCTAGCCTGTCCAGTAATTTCTGGTGGGTGAGACGAGGCCTCAAGGTTAGAGGGAGTAGCTTTCAGACAGAGATGAGGAGGAACTGCTTTTCCCAGAGGGTCGTGAATCTATGGAATAGTCTAGATTAGAGTGGTGCTGGAAAAGCTAGGCAGGTCAGGCAGCATCAGGAGAGCAGGAAAATCGATGTTTCGGGCAAAAGCCCTTCATCAAAATCTAGGGAATACACTGGCTAAGGAAGCAATAGAGGCAGCTTCATTAAGTATATTCAAGATACAGTTGGGTGGGATTTGGGCTGGTTGGGGAGTTAAGGGGTTCCTTGTGACAGTGCAGGGAGGAGAAGATGAAACGATGGATAGATCAGCCATGATCTTAATGAATGACGGAGCAGGCTCACTTGTAGCAACTGGAGTGAATCCAGCGAGGGAGCAGATTTTGGGACCTCAGGTATGTGTCTTGGTTACCTGGGTGAGGAGAGACAGAAGTTCAGGTTGGGAATTTTTTCCATAGCTTGCCAGAGTCTGAGGAGTGACCTTATACACTTTTATATCATCATGAGGGGCATGGATAGGGTAAATAAACATGGTATTTTCCTTTGGATGGGGCAGTCCAGAAGTAGAGGGTAATAAGCTTAGGATCGAGCGTGTGGTGCAGCAGCAAGTCAGGCAGCATCCGAGGAGCAGGAAAATTGACGTTTCAGGGAAACTCCCTTCAGGGAAGTGTGTGTGTGTGTTTTGTGCGCTGTGAGTGTGTTTTTGCATGTGTGCCTGCTTGATAAAGTGTGATTGTGATGGAGTATGAGTCTGCGAGAGGGTGAGAGTTTTGAGGGGGTGTGTGTGTGTATGTCTGAGAGAGAGCGTGTGTGTATGAGAGAGGAATGGATATAAGTGAGGGGTTGCATTTGCTAAAATAAAGGAGGGCAAGAGTTGAACAGGTAATGGTAGGGCCCTGGGTCATGTTGTAGAACAGAGACATGGAGGTGTTCAGGTTCATTGTTCTTGAAAGTTACATCACTGGTAGAGGGGGGTGAAGAAGGTGTTCAGCACACTTGCCTTCATGGTTCACATGCTGAGTTCAGGAGTTGGGACATCATGTTGGAGATGCACACAGAAAGTACGTTACTCAGAGGGTGATAGGTGCCTGGAACGCATTGCCAGCAGAGGTAGGGACGGTAGATTCATTCAAGGTGCATCCAAGCAGTAGGACAGTCGAAGTTTCGGGCACAAGCCCTTCATCAGGAATGATGCGTGGATGTTCAGAGGGGCATCAGTGTCCTTCTGTGCCAGTTGTCAGACAGGTGCAGCAGGCAATGAGCAAGGCAAGTGGTGTGTTAGCAAGAGGAATGGAGTTCAGAGATGGGAATGTCATCCTGCAGTTAGGGGGTCATTTGAATAAATTCAAGGTTGAGTTAATCTGATTTTTGAACAAGAAAGAAGTGAATGTTTATTGCGGAAGGCAAGAAAATGGTTTTAAGCCCAGTTTAGAACAGTTCCAGAGTCAGACAACACAGAAACAGACCCTTCAGTCCAACTAAACCGTGCTGTGTTCACAAACTAAACTAGTCCCACCTGTGTGTATTTGGCCCATATCCCTCTGAACCTTTCCTATTCACGTACTTATCCAAATGTCTTTTAAACCTTGTTACTGTACCTACATCCACCACTGTGTCTGGACATTGATTCCACACACAAACTACTCTCAAAAAAAGGCGCTACTCCAGTCTTTTGAAAATCTTTCTTCACTCACCTTCCTCATTTGCTCCCTAATCTTGAAACCCCCATCCTAGGGAAAGGACACCTGCGGTTCACCTCATCTACCCTCCATGATTTTATGAGCCTCCTTTTAAGGTCACATCTCAACCTCATGTGTTCCAGTGAAAAAAGTCCCAGCCTATCCACCCAGCTGTAGGTATATTCATATCCAGTTATGAATTGTTCAATGCTGGTGCTGACTTGAAAGACCGAATGGCCTAGTCTTGCTCCCAACTCTCTCACTCTGTGTCCAGGACAGCAAGAGGCCCTAAGTCAGAGGAGCAGAAATTAGGCCATTCAGTCCATCAGGTCTAATCACCCCATTCAATCGTGGCTGCTAGGTTTCTCAACCCCATTCTCCTTTAACCCTTGATACTCAAGAACCTATCTGTCTCAGTTTTAAATATCCCCAGTGACCTGGCCTCCACAGCCTTCTATGGAAATAGATTCCACAGATTCACCGCTCTCTGGCTGAAGAAGTTTCTCCTTTCTAAAAGGACTTCCCTTTACTCGAAGCGCTGCCCTCTGGTCTGAGTCTGTCCTACCAATGGAAACATCTTCGCAACATCCACTCTGTCTGGGCTGTTCAGGATTATGTATGTTTCAATTAGACCCCCCCCCTGAGTGTGGGTCTTTTAATCAGCATGAACCAGACCATTCAGGATGAGGTACAGCAGGGATTGGGGTCAGCAAAATGAGAATGTAGGGAGAGTGTGTGGATTGGAGATTTTCAGCTTGGGAATGAGAGAGAAAAGAGGGTTTGCTATAACTTAGAATTGATCGGATGGGCCAAAGTGTGGTAGATGGAATTAAATTTTGAGAAATGTGAGTTGTTGCATTTTGGTCAAGCAATTCAGGCAGGACTGACAGAGATAAGGGGAGTGTTGCAGAACAAAGAGACATTGGAGTGCAGGTTCCATAGTTCCTTGAAAGTGGAGTCTCAGGTAGACAGGATAATGAATGAGGCATTTGGTAGGATGGCCTTTATTGGTCAGAGCATTGAGTAGATGAGTTGGGAGGTCATGTTGTGGCTGTCCAGGATGTTGGTTAAGCCAATTTTGGAATACTGCGTTCAGTTCTGGTCTCCCTACTGTAGGAAAGATGTTATGAAACTTTGAAAGGGGTCAGAAAAGATTTGAGCTATAGGGAGAGGCTGAATAGGCCAGGGATATTTTCCATGGAGCATCAGAGGCTGAGGGGTAAACTTATACACCTTTGTAATGGGCATGGATGGGGGGGGGGGGAAACCTAAGGTCTTTTCCCCAGGGTAGGGGAGTCCAAGAAAACTAGAAGGCATATGTTTGAGGTGAGAGCAGAATGATTTAACAGGGGTCTGAGGGGCAATCTTTTCACATAGAGGGTGGTGCATGTATGGCACGAACTGCCAGAGGAAGTGGTGGAGACTGGTACAATTACAACATTTAAAAGGCGTATGGATGTCGGTCTGTTCTCAGCTCTGCTGGATTTGTGTTGAAGCTTTGGCCCCCCCAACTGTCTTTACACCATCTGGGACAATAAAACATTCAGTCAATCAAGTCCCAATGCACAATCTCCCAGCCTGTGAACCATCCAGGCACAGTGTAGTCACAGCAGGGAATCAAACAAGAAAAATGAAACAACATTAGAAATAAATAGGTGCTCGCACAAACTCATTATTTTTTTTTACTTCCCAAAATCAGACCTCCACCCCTCTCAGCAGTATTCCAATGCTGTGAAAGATATTAACTTTCAGGTGGAGTTATCCAAAATTCAGAGAGATGTCAGTCTTGACGTTTTTGCTTTTCTGCCCCTGGAAGATCCTGAATCAGCACCTTCAGGGGAATTAGTTAGATCAGAGTGAGAACAGAGGGGGAGAGAGAGTGGGATGGTGCTTTCAATTTTGTGAAATAACAAAAGAAAAGAACTTTCTGCAGAAAGTAGAATTGCTTGTTCAGAATTTCTACCCTGCACTGACAGTGATGACTTTTGTAATCTCTTTTTACATTTCAGGATCTGAAGATGGAAGTTTCAAAATCAACAGACGAAGGCCTAATGCCCAAAACGTTGACTCTCCTGCTCCTCGGATGCTGCCTGACCTGCTGTGCTTTTCCAGCGCCGCATTTTCTGACTCTGACTCTCCAGCGTCTGCAGTCCTTACTTTGACCTCCATGTCTGACAGTCATTCAATCCAATCCATCGGGACCGCAACAGTTTGCAACTATGATTCTGTGAGGAGCAAAGCTGTTTGGTTCCTGTTTGGGTACGTTTTCAGCATCAGTGGGACTGGATGAGAGACCCTACCATTGCAGTGCACTGAGTGAGGAGCGTGCAACAGCTCTACGGTTTGGAAAGAGGAATTCACGGTGGAGAGAAGCTCCACATGCGTTTGTGCGGCTGAAGCTTCGGCCATGGAGAAACCCGAGGAATCCCGCCCCGTGGAGAAACCATGGAAGTGTGACGACTGTGGGAAAGGCTTGTTTCCCGTCTGCCCTGGAGACTCATTGGCGCAGTCACACTGGGGAGAGGCCGTTCCCCTGCCCTGACTGCAGGAAGGACTTCAGCGATTCCTCCAACCTCCAGACCCACCAGTGGATCCACATGGGGGAGAGGCCCTTAAGCTGCCCCGAGTGCGGGAAGGCCTTTACCCAGGCCGCCTCCTTGCTGACCTACCAGCGGGATCACGTGGCATTGCAGGAGGATTGAAAGAAAGACGGCCGAGTGCCTTTACCAACTGGACTATCAACCCAGTTCCAGTGGCTCCCGAGTTCGATTCCCACAACAGATGGCGGAATTGGAATTTGGTCAGAAATCTGGAGTTCAGAATCTAACGGTGAAACTATTGTCGGTGGGGGGGGGTGGAAAAAAAAACCCTTCTGATTCACTCAGTTCTTTTTTAGGGAAGACTTGAGCAGTTATTAGAGCAGTCGTCCCAGCTGCATCCTTTACCCGCTCTGGCCGACACGTGACTCCAGACCCACAATAGTCTGGTTGACTCTATGCTGCTCATCCAACTTACTTGGATACAGGTTGAAATTGCTGAGTGAGGCAATACTTCCTCCAGGTTAAGGCGATATCAAGGATCCAATTACAAAGGGACAACTCAGTGGTGACCAATAATGAAGAAAGTGAGGAGTTGCACTTTGACCTTGAGCTTTTTTTAAAAAATTGCTACTTTTTCTACACCTTTCTGCTGGGAGATTCTGAAGCTGTAACAAAGTTGGGTCACAATAAAGATTACCTGAACTTCACACTGAGCTCATACTCTCAATGAGAGCTTTAAACTGCAACAGGTTTTTGGTTTAAAACTGCTGATTTCTTACAGGAGAAAGTTAGAACTGCAGATGCTGGAGATCAGGGTCAAGATTAGAGTGGTGCTGGCAAAGTACTGCAGGTCAGGCAGCATCCGAGGAGCAGGAAAATCGACATTTCGGGTTTGCTCCAGACTCCACCCTCCTTACTGTGTCAACCATCTGTGAGTAGGGTACTCTCTTCACAACTCCTTTTCCATTTATTTCATTCTGGGCTTCAATTATGACTTGCAGCAACTGAAAGGAAAGAGAATGAATCCATGGAATGGACAGAATTGGGAAAAGTTTGTTTATAACAGAGTGTTTCATGTATTGAGTGAATGTAAAGAGGAAGTGGTGGATGCATGTTCAGATGCAACGTTTAAAATTCATGTGGATAAGTACATGAATAGGGAAGGTGTGGATGTATATGGGCCAAACACTGGCAAGTGGCACTAGTTTAGTTTGAGAACATAGTCAGCATGGAATAGTTGGACTGAAGGGTCTGTTTCTGTGCTGTCTGACCATAACTGTTCTGTCGTGGTCTTAAAACCATTTTCTTGCCTTCCACTTTAAAAATGTCTACTCTTCCTGTATCCAAAACATAAACCACAAAAAAAACACACCTCATCCACACAACATAAAAATCCACACTTTGTTGTTCAAAAATCAGATGAACTCAGCCTTGAATAAATTCAATGACTCCCTAACTGCAGGAAGACATCCCCATTTCTAATCTCAGTTCAGCCTGCTAATATACCGCTTGCCTTGCTGCACCTGTCTGACAACTGGCATTGACTGATGTAGAAGGATGCCTCTAATCAAAGCACTGATCACAGGGTGGTCTGGTTTCAGGACCTGATTTCTCTATCCTCTGTTGATCTCCCTGTTCCCACAGACTAAGATGTCGGTCTGTTCTCAGCTCTGCTAGATTTCTGCTAAAGCTTTGACCCCGCCTTTTATAACTTCTGGAACGATAAAATATTCAATCAAGACCCAAGCCACAATCTCCCAGCCTGTCAACTATCCTAATACAAGGTGTAGTCATAGCAGGGAATCAAACAAGAAAAATAAAACAAAATCGTAAATAAATAGATACACGTGCTTAATGTTTGTTCATGAGGAAGTAAACCAGAAATAGGGGTCTCCCAGGAATCTTCCAATGCCCTACTTGAGGAATTCTGTCACCCTTACACCTATGAGGATCCAGCTATGAATTACAACAACATTTACACCAACAGAAATAAAGCAACGGTTATCAAATAAAGATAAACAGCATGGAAATAGACTGTTTCTCTATCTCGTGCACACACGAGATAGATCATCCATGGGGGTGGGTTTGTATTTGCAGCATGATGTTTGCAAATACATTCAACTTTGCAAGGTTTGTAGCTCAGGTTGAGGATTAGGGTGTAGGTTTGCTCGCTGAGCTGTAGGTTTGATATCCAGACGTTTCATTACCTGGTTCGGGAACATCATCAGTGGCGACCTCCAACTGAAGCGAAGCTGTTGTCTCCTGCTTTCGATTTATATGTTTGGCCTGGATGGGGTTCCTGGGGTTTGTGGTGATGTCATTTCCTGTTCATTTTCTGAGGGGTTGATAGATGGTATCTAGATCTATGTGTTTGTTTATGGTGTTGTGATTGGAGTGCCAGGCCTCTAGGAATTCTCTGGCATGTCTTTGCTTAGCCTGTCCCAGGATAGATGTTGTCCCAGTCGAAGTGGTGTTTTCTTTCATCCGTATGTTGGGCGACAAGGGATAGAAGATCGTGTCTTTTTCTGGCTAGCTGGTGTGCGTGTATCCTGGTGGCTAACTTTCTTCCTGTTTGTCCTACGTAGTGTTTGTGGCAGTCCTTGCAAACCCCCGGAGTATGGGTCTGGGTGATATACGCGTCGGCAGGTCGGTGTGGACTTGTTGGGCCGAAGGGCCTGTTTCCACACTAAGTAATCTAATCTAATCTAAAAAGATTTACAAGGATGTCGCCAAGACTGGAGGATTTGAGCTATAGGGAGAGACAGAACAGGCTGGGGCTATTTTCCCTGGAGCGTCAGAGGCTGAGGGGTGACCTTATAGAGGTTTATAAAATCATGAGGGGCATGGATAGGATAGACAGACAAAGTCTTTTCTATGGGATGGGAGAGTCCAGAACTACAGGGCATAGGTTTAGGGTGAGAGGGGAAAGATATGAAAGAGACCTAAGGGGCAACCTTCTCATTTAGAGGGTGGTACGTGTATGGAATGAGCTGCCAGAGGAAGTGGTGGAGGCTGATACAATTGCAACATTTAAAAGGCAACTGGGGGGATATGGGCCCCGTGCTGGCAGGTGGGACTAGATTGGGTTGGGATATCTGGTTGGCATATACGAGTTGTCCAGGTTCAGGTGGATTGACAGTACTGAAATACCCATAGTGCCCAGGGATGTGCAGGTTAGGTGCATTAGTCAGGGGAAAATGTTGAGCAATGGGGTAGGGGAATTGCATGGTGGGTTACCCTTTGGAGGATCGGTGTGTAGTCTTTGGGTCGAGTGGCCTGCTTCTACACTGTGGGGAGTCTCTGAAGGGGAAGGGATTTTTGTAAACTGTGCAAGGCAACGCAGGCGTAGTGCGGGGGCCTGCTGTTGGCCTTGCCCTGCCCCGTGCACCTCCCCCTGTTGTTGAGCTGTCTAATACACAGCTATTCTTTCTCTGCCCTTTTGCTGGGGGCATCTGCAGCTGTAACAATGTTGGGCCACAATAAAGGTAACCAGAACGTACTGCTGGGCTCAGGCTCTCATTGAAAGCTCCAAGCGGTTTTTGTTTTAAAGCTGCTCATTTCTTGCAGCCTCCTGCACTAAGTTTCCAAAGTCGTGTATCAGATGGAGCAGTGAATGAGTAGCTGGTTTCGTTAGAAATTATAAACTTTTCAGGAGTGCAGGCACTGCATCATTTCATCGGCAGTTTACTGGCAGCACCGGGAGGTATGGGCTGTGTTCATTAGAAAGGAGGTGGAGGTGCTGCTGTTGGACTAGGTGGGACAAGGTTGAAAAATCACAACAGTGGGTTATAGTCCAACAGATTTATTTGGAAGCACTAGCTTTCAGTGCGCTGCTCCTTCATCGGGTAGCTGTGGAGCAGGATCAGAAGACGCAGAGTTAAGAGCAAAAGGTCACAGTGTCATGCAACTGATATGATATATTGACAAATGTAGATTGATGTTAAACATTCAGCACACTTACCTTAATTGTTCACACCATTGAACAAAGGAGTTGGGACATCATGTTGAAGGTGTACAGGATGTTGGTGAAGTCACTTGTAGAGTACTGAGAAGGCTTCTGGTGGCCCTGTAATAGGAAGAATACTATTACAGAGAGTCCAGTAAAGATTTACCAGGATGTTGCCAGGACTGGAGGGTTTGAGTTATAAGGAGAAGCTGAAACTGTCTTCACTGGAGCACAGGAGGTTGAGGGGTGACCTCATTGAGATTGATATGATCATGAGGGTTCTAAGTAACATGAACATCAAATAGCGAGGAGCCTGCACGGTTATGTCAAGTGAGTGGGGGAGAAATTGTGGCATTTGGACACTTTAAATCCATCAAAAACAGCATCTCCATAGAGCATACTGTGCATGTCAGGTGAGGTGCCAGAAGACTGGAGGTTGGCTAACGTGGTGCCACTGTTTAAGAAGGGTGGTAAGGACAAGCCAGGGAACTATAGATCAGTGTGCCTGACATCAGTGGTGGGCACATTGTTGGAGGGAATCCTAAGGGACAGGATTCTACCTTCATCTAGCTGGATGGGCTGGGACTTTTTCACTGGAGCATTGGAAGTGGAGATGTGACCTTATCAACGTTTATAAAATCATGAGGGGAGAGATGAGGTGAACAAAGGGTGTCCTTCCCCTAGGGTTGGGGTTTCAAGATTAGGGAGCAAACTTTGACGGTGACAGGAGAAGGATTTTAAAAAGACTTGAAGGGCACAATTTTTTTCTTTTTACACAGTAGTTCACGTGAGGACTAAATGTCTAGAGGATGTGGTGGATGCAGGTACAGTAACGTCATGAATAGGAAAGGTTTGGAGGGATATGGGCCAAAACACTGCCAGGTGGGACTGGTTTAGTTTGAGAACATAGTCAGCATTGACTAGTTGTACTGAAGGGTCTGTTTCTGTGCTGTCTGACTCTGGAACGGTCTTAAAACTGGATACTGGTCTTACAACCATTTTTTTGCCTTCCCCCACAAGCATCCACATAAAAATCACGTGAACTCAGCCTTGAATATATTCTATGACCTCCTAACTGCTGGAAGACATTCCCACTTCTGAACTTAATTCCTCTTGCTAATATGCCACTTGCCTTGCTCATTGCCTGCTGCACCTGTCTGACAACTGGCACAGAAGGACGCTGATGCCCCTCTGAACATCCATGCATCATTCCTGATGAAGAGCTTGTGCCTCAAACTACGACTGTCCTACTGCTCGACCCACTGTGCTTTGCCAGTTATGGTCTTCTCTACGTCAGGAAGACCGAGCGTAAACTTGGGGAATGGTTTGCCGAGCATCACAGCCAGGTCCACAGAGGCTGAGCGGACTTCCCAGTCTCCACCCATTTTAATGCCCCTTCCCACTCCCCTTCTGACAAATTGGAGGAATAAAACCTCATCTTGTCTGAGCAGTCCACAGCCCGGAGGACTCGACACTGAGTTCTCCAATTTCAAATAATCTCCCATCCCATCCCCCAACTCACTTCCCAGCCCTTTCCACTCTTCCCTGCCAACTAGATTCCTTCCTCCCATTCACCAACCAGGTTATGGGGATAAGGCAGGAACAGGATACTGATTGAGGATGATCAGCCACGATCAAAATGAATGGTGGTGCTGGCTCAAAGGGCAGAAGAGCTGACTCCTGCACCTATTGTCTATTGTACCTTCTACCTGTCTCCACCTATCCTCACTTCATCACCCTGCCCCCAGCACACCCTTGTTCCACAGCTCTCCCTATTCCCACCCCCAATCCTGAACAAGGGTTCCACCAGATACCTCAACTCTTCCACCTACTGATACTGCCTGGCTTGCTGCATTCGTCCAGTCTCCTGCCTGTCTATTTTGTCAATTGAGACAAAGGCTTGGACTAATTTTTCCAGAGTCTGTCCCCTCACTGGATTCACTCCCATTCCTTTCAGTTGCTCCAAGTCAACAATTGAACCCCAGAATGAAATGTAAATGGAAAAGGGGGTGAGAAAAGAGAATGCTGTACTCACAGATGTTGGACAGAGGAAGGAAGCTGCAGTCTGAGTGAAGCTCAATCTTCATTGAGAGAGGGGAGGGGCAGGAACTTCAGAACCTCATGGCCCAACTTCCGCGTTCACCAATAGGGGACCTCCAAATGGCAGGAGGACAAGTCTCCTTCCGGTCCTCCAGTGAGCCTTATTTGTCCATCAAAAGTAGGTTTTGCCCCTTTTCTGCCGACAATGAGGAACACGCCCAATGTTTTGATGACATTAGCAAACATGTGCCCTGCTTGTTGACACCGAGGAGTGTACACAATATGCTCTGTAGCAATGCTGGTGTTATTGACAGATTTTCAGTTTCCAAATGTCTATTGGAGATCAAAAAGGGCAGAGCGATATTTTTTCCCCCATGTGGCTTGATATTTGATTGCTTTTGCATTTGTTTGGCTGCTCAATGTTTTTAAGTCTTTTCCTCTGTGTTGGGGTGACCTTCACAACTAGAGGACATAGGTTTAGGGTGAGGCCACAAAGATATAAAAGATACCTGAAGGGCAATGTTTCCATGCAGAGGGTGGTGTGTGTATGGAATGAGCTGCCAGAGGAAGTGGAGGAGGCCAGTATAATTACAGCCTTTAAAAAGTATCTGGATGGGTATATGAATAGGAATGGCGTAGAGGGATATAGTGCTGGCAATGGGGACTAGATTAATGTAGGATATCTGGTTGGCGTGGACAGGTTGGACTGAGGGGATCTGTTTCCGTGCTGAAAATCTCTACGACTCTAAATAATAAAAAGTCAACTTTTCCAATGAACATATCCATGTTAACAAGGCTTAGTGCACACCCTGCTTTACTAACCGTTCTCAACAGGTCCTGCCCCTTCAATAACTGAGGAACATATACATGCTGGTGCATAGTATCCTTCACTAGTATTTACACACTACCCTCAGCAATTGTACAAGTAACAGTGAGGGGTAAACAGCACAAGGATTAAAACACAGTGAGGGGTAAACAGCACAAGCGCCAGTAAAAGCAGATGGAAAGTGAGTGTAAAATGTGACTATGACAGGACAGGCCCCACATTCCTTCCCCTCCGTCCCCCCCACAACCTGCCTCACCTTTCACCTCCCGGGCCCAGTACCTTCCAGGTGGCCCCATAGTTGACACAGGGGCCGCCCCACGACCAGTAGAACTCCACCACCCAGGCGGCCGACCAGTTCCCAAACAGGCCCTTAACCCCATCCGCCTCCAGAATGGTCACCGGCTCCTGCCTGCTGTACAGCCGGCCGGTGTGGCCGTGACACAGCAGCTGCGCCAGGAAGGCGGCGGTGACCAGTGACGGGGGTCTGCCCCGGGCCGCACGGCGCCATTTTCCTAACGGCCGCCGCTTCCCCGCTCGAGCGACTTCTCCTCCCAACCGCCTTCACCCCCGCGTGACGTCTGCACGGGGGAATGGGCGGGGCCGGGGGAGCCTCACCGTCACCAAGCAACAGCCACCTCGCGCTACAACTGCTCATTCACAAAAACAAACTCTCCTGTCTCGCTCTGCAGCTGCAGGGGGGACACTGCCACGTTTCGAGGAGCCCTGTCTACATTGGGAAAGCTCACCGCTCCATTTAAACAGATATTTCTACACCTAATACAACTATGTTAACTTCCAACTGCGTTCAGAGAACATGTATTTTGCTCTGAGTAAGTCTATTGAGTTTAACTGCAGCATGGCTGTAGTTTTAAACTTGTTTGCTTTCCTGAACAGCTAGGTTTAAATGTTTTATTCATTAGAAGAACCAAAATTAGTGATAGTTCACATATCCACCCTGAAATGGGGTGGGTAACTGGATTGAGTGGGTAGGCGCCATACTAAGTTTAACTTTGGGGACAGCCTTTGAGCTGCATATGAACAAACTGCTTACATGTTGCACTTATCGACTGCTAAATATCGGCTCTTGTTATCTTAACACTTAGCCTTCTGATTGGACATTGCAAAGGTTCACCTCCCGCCCACACCCCGCCAGCACCCTTCCCAAGGGTCAGACCCTCCCTCTCTCCAGGCACACAGTCTGAATAATTGACGAAGCAAAATTCACTGTCAAATCCCATCAACATGGAAGATCCCAGCCCACCCTACCTCCCACTCTGTACCCAACCCATCCAAAAACCACAAAACATCATCTCATCTTTAAAAAACAAAAGAAAAACTGGACCGCATCAAAACGTTCAACAACGGTCAACGCTATGACTGTTACACAACACTTTACGGAGCTACATTTCAACTCGAGTTCGTTTGCACTCCCTCATGAGAGTTCACATTAAAAGCTCATTGTACCAAATCAACGGCATGCCACAGCTCTCTGGAATTCAGCGGAATTCTTCCTGGTATCCCTCATGTTTTCTGGTTTTTTTGAGAAAGGAGACCCTCCCGTGAGCTTCGCCTTCAGATCTCCTTGGCTCCGCCCAAAGTTTCGGCTGATCAGTTCAAGCACAGGGTCGCAGCCTTTTCTTGCTAAACTCAGCTGGCTTAAACGTTAGCAACGCCTCTGGTTCCCGTTGGGATTTACGCTCCCGAGCGCAGACCTGGCCCGCAGCCTCTAGTCCCACAGGTCCTGCTGACTGCAAACTGCCCTTCTGTCAGCAAAAATACAAACACGACGGGGACAGTGTTCATTTCGCTATTCTCAATGTCAACTCTGACCCCACGAAAGGTTCTCTTTTCAGGGACGGGCATGTCAATTGCCTACTTGGGGTTTGGTGAAATGTCTCAACAAGTGTTTCGGTTTGTCTACATTTACAAGAATTCTAACCCCAACTAGACATTTACATGTAAATTCTAAGAATTATGCAATGTGACACATGAAAGCATGATGAGGAGCATCTCCTGTGTCCTCTCTCAGCTCAGAGAAGACGTAAACCCCGCTCCCCCCTGTAACATTCATCCAGGTGACAAAAGGATCTTAACGCAGGCGGATTATAAGTGGTCACTGCGCCAAGGGACCCGGGTTCAATTCCAGCCTCGGGGGTGACTGTCCGTATGGAGTTTGCACATTTCCAGCCTGCGTCTGCGAGGGTTTTCTCCGGGTGCTCTGGCTTCCTCCCACAATCCAAAGATGCGTAGGTGAGGGTGGATTGGCTATGCTAAATTACCCATAGTGCTCAGAGATGTGTAGGTTAGGGTGGATTGGTCAGGCTAAATTACCCATAGTACCTAGGGATGTGTAGGTGAGGGTGGATTGGCCATGCTAAATTACCCATAGTACTGTTAGGCCGGAATCTGTCCTTGCATGTTCGTTTTAGGAGGAGAGACAACAGACGCTCAATTGTTTGGCACAAGCAGGCTTTATTGCAGAATCGTAGCTGATACAGTGAATCACCCTGCATTCACTGGAGAAGGCGCGTTCTGCCTTCCCCTCCCAAATCTGCTCCTGATATACTCTTTGCTAAGCAGAGCTTCACGGAGCTACTAAGCATTGCCTTATTAGGACATTTCGCGTTTGCTAGGCGTTTCCTGTTATTGAGCTCATTTGGGCGTTGGCAGCTGAGCTGGCCACGTAAGCAACAGTTTCGATTCCCCAAACAGCAGCTATAGCTCCACCCTCCCTTGACCTATTTTATCCTAACAGTACCCAGGGATGTGTTGGATTGGGTAATTTAGCATGGCCAATCTACCCTAACCTACACATCCCTGGGTACTATGGGTAATTTAGCATGGCCAATCCACCCTTAGTGTAGGATTGGCCAGGCTAAATTGTCCTATAGTATCCAGGGATGTGCAGGTTTGGGTGGACTGGCCGTGCTAAATTACATAGTGTTTGGGATGTGCAGGTTAGGGTGCATTGGCCGTGCTAAATTACCCATAGTGTAGGCTAGGTGGGTTAGTCAATGGGAATTGCAGGGTTACGGGCAGAGGTCTGGGTGAGGGAGGGTTGGTGTGAATTGGATGGGCTGAAGGGCCTGCTCCTACACTGCAGGGGTTCTAAGCATGAGATGAGGTGCTTGACGGAAACGATGGGGAAGAGGCAGTGAAAACACAACGAGACCGTTTGAAAGTGGGAGCATGACAGGAGGGGGTGGGTAAATGGGATGTGGTGAGGGAGGGGGCTTAGGAGAGAAAGAGACACAGAAAGAGAGGGTCACACACAGATACAACTGGTGAAAGTGGGGAAGATTGTGATAGGTTCAGATAAGGTGGAGGAAGAAAAGCTGTTCCCTATTCACTGATAGTGACAAGGTCAGGGGCGGCCTGAAGTTCAGGGGTTTGAGCAAGAGAGAGAGGGGAAAACAGAGGAAAAACAGGTTTACCCAGCAATCAGCAATATGCTGGAATCCGCTGTCACCTCAGAGAGACAGACAGACGCAGAGAGAGAGAGAGAGAGAGACAGAGCCAGAGAGACAGAGACGGGGAGGTAATCAGATGAATGGCCTCCCTGTGCTGTGAGATCCAAAAGGAGCACGCGAGCAGCTGCCCCAGTGTTTCTGGCGGTCTGAGGCATCTCCCCCTCGCCCCATTACTGGTACCGCTCTCCCGTCCCATTGGCACCCTCCCGGTGAATGGCCCACTCTCCCAATGCACTCAAGCTGCCCCTTCTCCCGGGGCTGGAAGAGGACGGAACAGCCCGCTCCGGAGCGGGGCTCGGGAACGCTGCCCACGTCCGCGACGTCCTTTCCGAGAAAGGAAACAAAAAGGACAACAGACAGGGGACCACCCGCATCAACGGGAATGACAACATTTCACCCTCAGACAAGGCTTTGTCAAGAGATGTACAGCACGGAAACAGACCCTTCGGTCTAACCCGTCCATACCGACCAAATATCCCAATCCAATCTAGTCCCACCTGCCAGCACCCGGCCCATATCCCTCCAAACCCTTCCTATTCATATACCCATCCAAATGCCTCTTAAATGTTGCAATTGTACCAGCCTCCACCACATCCTCTGGCAGCTCATTCCATACACACACCACCTTCTGTATGAAAAAGTTGCCCTGTAGGTCTCTTTTATATCTTCCCTTCTCACCCTAAACCTATGCCCTCTAGTTCTGGATTCCCCAACCCCAGGGAAAAGACTTTGCCTATTTATCCTATCCATGCCAGTCATAATTTTGTAAACCTCTAAGGTCATCCCTCAGCCTCCGACGCTCCAGGGAAAACAGCCCCAGCCTGTTCAGCCTCTCCCTGTAGCTCAGATCCTCCAACCCTGGCAACATCCTTGTAAATCTTTTCTGAACTCTTCCAAGTTTCGCAACAGCGGGGAGACCCAGAAATGGAAAAGACTGAAGGGGGAAGTCAGCAGTAAATCTTTTGAAGAGGTTACAAGGAGAGACCTCTGTCTGCAGCGGGAATGACCCCCACAGTAGCAGGTTGAGGTGGACGGCATTTAAGGAGAAGCTGGATACAGACGTCAGGGAGAAAGGAACTGAAGGGAATGCTGCTGTAAGGGAAATCAAGTGTGAGCAAGTGAAGGGGAGGTGCGTAGAGGCTCACATGGGTCAGAAATACTGAGAGAGACCAGTTGAGTTGAAGGACCTGACTGGAGACTCAATGGGACAGAGAGTGAAATCTTGGATCCACCTGCAAGAGAAGGAGAAACACGTGATTTACCTCCCAGGATTAAGCAAGTCCCGCAGATTCTGCAGATCACTTTATTGGCCAAAGCACTGAGTATAGGGGTTGGGGTCTGGACAGGACGTTGGTTAGGCCACTTTTGGAATACACAGGAACCTCGATTATCCAAAGGACACATGCAGGGTGTATTTCAGTCGCTTGACGATTAGATCCCTTAGTGTGGAAACAGGCCCAACCAGTCCACACTGAGCCTCCGAAGAGTAACCCACCCAGACCCATTTCCCTCTGACTAATATACCTAACACGACGGGCAATTTAGCATGGCCAATTCACCCTGACCTGCACATCTTTGGACTGTGGGACGGAACCGGAGCACTAGGAGGAAACCCACGCAGACGCGGGGAGAATGTGCAAACTCCACACAGTCTGTCGCCTGAGGCAGGAATGAAACCCGGGTCCCTGGTACTGTGAGGTAGCAGCGCTAACCACTGAGCCACCGTGCTGGTTCATCTAATTCTGGATAATCGAAGTTCCTCTGTATTATGTGCACTTCTGGTCTATCGGAAGGATGTTGCAAAACTTGAAAGGGTTCAGAAAGATTGACAAGGATGTTGCCAGGGTTGGAGGGTTTGAGCTACAGGGAGAGGCTGAACAGGCTGGGGTTGTCTTCCCTGGAACGTCAGAGGCTGAGGGTTGACTTTAAGAGAGGTTTATAAATTCATGAGGGGCATGGATAGGGATAGACAAAGTCTTTTGCCAGAACTAGAGGGCATAGGTTTAGGGTGAGAGGGGAAAGATTTAAAAAGGGTCCTAAGGGGCAACATTTTTCACACAGAGGGTGGTGTGTGTGCGTGTGGAATGAGCTGCCAGAGGAAGTGGTGGAGGCTGGTACAATTGCAACATTTAAAAGGCATCCACTTGGGTATCTGTATAAGGAGAGGTTTGGAGGGATAGGGCCAATTGCTGGCAAATGGGACTTGACTGGTTGAGGATATGGAGGGGTTGGAGCGAAGGGTCTGTTTCTGTGTTGTACATCTCCACTTCAGGAGGAAATGCGCAGTCGCAGGCTCGCAGAGCCACTGGATGCCAAGGGGATGAGAGCACAGCAACTGCAGTGACCCTCCCCCATCCCACCCAGGGTTCAGCCCTGGGCGGTGACTCACAGCGGCTGGCCCCGTCACTTGTGCCCCCGCTGGTGCCGCAGCAGGTGCTGGGACTGAGCGAAGCCCCTCCCGCAGACGGGGCAGGTGAAGGGCCGCTCCCCGGTGTGAAGCCGCTGGTGCCGCAGCAGGTTGGACGACTGGGTAAAGCTCTTGCCGCAGACCGAGCAGCTGAACGGCCTCTCCCCGGTGTGGACCCGCTGGTGGGTTAGCAGGTCGGACGAGCGGGTGAAGCCCTTGCCGCAGACGGAGCAGGTGAAGGGCCGCTCCCTGGTGTGGACCTGCTGGTGGGTCAGCAGGTTGGACGAGTGGGTGAAGCCCTTGCCGCAGACGGAGCAGGTGAAGGGCCGCTCCCCGGTGTGGACCTGCTGGTGGGTTAGCAGGTCGGACGAGCGGGTGAAGCCCTTGCCGCAGACGGAGCAGGTGAAGGGCCGCTCCCTAGTGTGGACCCGGCGGTGGGTCAGCAGGTTGGACGAGCGAGAGAAGCTCTTGCCGCAGACGGAGCAGGTGAAGGGCCGCTCCCCAGTGTGAAGCCGCTGGTGCTGCAGCAGGGTGGACGAGCGGGTGAAGCTCTTGCCGCAGACCGAGCAGCTGAACGGCCGCTCCCCGGTGTGGAGCTGCTGGTGGGTTAGCAGGTCGGACGAGCGGGTGAAGCCCTTGCCGCAGACAGAGCAGGTGAAGGGCCGCTCCCTGGTGTGGAGCCGCTGGTGGGTCAGCAGGTTGGACAAGTGAGAGAAGCTCTTGCCGCAGACGGAGCAGGTGAAGGGCCGCTCCCCGGTGTGAAGCCGCTGGTGCTGCAGCAGGGTGGACGAGCGGGTGAAGCTCTTGCCGCAGACCGAGCAGCTGAACGGCCGCTCCCTGGTGTGGACCCGCTGGTGGGTTAGCAGGTCGGACGAGCGGGCGAAGCCCTTGCCGCAGACGGAGCAGCTGAACGGCCGCTCCCCGGTGTGGACCCGCTGGTGGGTTAGCAGGTCGGACGAGCGGGCGAAGCCCTTGCCGCAGACGGAGCAGGTGAAGGGCCACTCTCCGGTGTGGACCTGCTGGTGCTGCAGCAGGTTCGACGACTGGGTAAAGCTCTTGCCGCAGACCGAGCAGCTGAACGGACTCTCCCCGGTGTGGACCCCGCTGGTGGGTCAGCAGGTGGGAGGAGTCGGTGAAGCCCTTGCCGCAGACGGAGCAGGTGAAGGGCCGCTCCCCGGTGTGGAGCCGCTGGTGCCGCAGCAGGTTGGACGACTGGGTAAAGCTCTTGCCACAGACCGAGCAGCTGAACGGCCTCTCCCCGGTGTGGACCCGCTGGTGGGTCAGCAGGTGGGAGGAGTCGGTGAAGCCCTTGCCGCAGACGGAGCAGGTGAAGGTCCGCTCCCTGGTGTGGACCCGCTGGTGGGTCAGCAGGGTGGACGACTGGGTGAAGAACTTGCCGCAGACGGGGCAGGTGAAGGACCGCTCCCCGGTGTGGAAACGCTGGTGGGTCAGCAGGATAGACAGCTGGGTGAAGCCCTTGCCGCACACCGAGCAGCTGAACGGCCTCTCCCCAGTGTGGACACGGCGGTGGATCTCCAGCACGGAGGGGGAGCGGAACCCTTTCCCGCAATCCCCACACTTCCACGGTTTCTCCATGGCGCGCGGAATGCCTCCTGAGACTTCCTTTCCCCACAGTGGGCAAACTGGCTCAGGCACGTGCCCCTGTGGTTCAGGTAAAGACGATACTTTAAGAGCCTACTGAAGCAGACAAAAACGTTCAAAGAATTTTCCCCTTCTGGACTGAAAGAGGGACGTCTCTCCTGTCCCACGAATCAAGGGGCTCTGTCAGACCTTCACATGGTACTCCGTTGGGGAGCTCTACCTGCAAAGCTGCTCTTCTCATATCCTGTGAAAAGGGGATTACAAAAGTCATTGCTACCTACACATGACAGGAATTCAGAACAGATCATTCTAGTTTCTGTAGAACTTCCCTAAAACAACCAAGTTACAATATGCAGATGCCAGTGTTGGGCTGGGGTGTACAAAGGTAAAAAAAATAACACATCACCAGGTTGTAGTCCATTAGATTTGTTTAGAAGTTCGAGCTTTCAGAGCTCTGCACCTTCATCAGGTAGCTAGTAAAACCTCCAGGCGAAAAAGACAGCAGATGCTGGAGATCAGTGGTGCTGGAAAAGCACAGCAGGTCAGGCAGCATCCGAGGAGCAGGGAAAAAAAAAAATCGACATTTCGGGCAAAAGCCCTTCATCAGGAATGAGGAAAGAATGAGGACACTTTCCTCATTCCTGAAGAAGGGCTCATGCCCGAAACTTCGATTCTCCTGCTCCTCGGATGCTGCCTGACCTGCTGAGCTTTTCCGCAACACATTTTCAGCTCTGATCTCCAGCATCTGCAGACCTCATTTTCTCCTATAACCTAGAGTTGTGTGATTTTTAACTTTAAAAAGTGTTGCAAATCTCCACCCGACACACACACCCCCCCACCCCCACACACACCACACACACACACACACACACACACACTTTTCTTCAATTCTCACTCTGCTGTTTCTGATATTACCCATCCCCCAGTATTGTCCAGAAAGGGACTTATTACCTAAAAAAGTTGTAAATCTCCATCCCACACACTCTTTAACTCTTGCTGTACCTAATATCCCACCCCCTCCCCCCCATGCTCCAGCAGGGTCTGACTGATGCTCATTGACTGAGCCACACTCACCTCTTCCTGGCCACAGGGACCCTCCAGACCAACACAACATCAGCTCCCCTTAACCCCCCCCGCAACGGCGCATGTGCAGGAGCAACCGGTCACGTGAATCGAGGGACCGCCGTCGTCACAGAGGCCGCGCGTTTGATTTGACGGACCGCCCGCCCGTGCGGCGTTCCAGCCTTTCCCATTGGTCCACCGCGCCGTGCGTCACGCGGCGGCACTGGTCTTTGTGACGCCCACGTGACCTCTCTCCTCCACTACCCTCACGTGCCCCTCCCTTAACCTTGACACGGGGAGGCATGACCAATGGAAGCCTTGGAGGACCGGAAGGAAGGCTGGTCCTCCTACCAATCAGAGCATCCCCTCATTGTCTGAATGCGGAAGTTGGATCATGAGCTCCTGCTGCTCTCTCTCTCTCTCTGAATGAAGATTGAGTGTTACCCCAGACTGCACCAACTCTGTGAGTACAGCACCCTCTCTTCTCACCCCCCTCCTATTCCATTTCTTTTCTCATTTTGGGCTTAAACTGTTGGTTTGTAGAAGTGAAGTGAAAGGAGGTGAACTCAGGAAAGGTGCATATGCTGGATGCATTGGTCTAGATCGCTGTCTCTATTCTGCGTCTCCTCGTGTCCTTCATCAGGAATTGTGGAGGGGGAGGGGAGGGGGGGGAGGGGGTGGAGGGGGAGGGGGGGTGGAAAGGTGCTGAGAGATAAATAGGAAGGTGGAGTGGGGTGCTGGGGGTAAGGTAGATGCAGGTTGGGTGGGGGGGGGGTGATGGCGACAGGGTGAGCAGATTGGTGGAAGGAAGATGGACAGGGGGACAGTTCAAGAGGGTGGTGCTGAGTTGGAGGGTTGGAGCTGGGGTGGGGGGGGGAGGGAATGTGAGGAAACTGGTGAACTCGATGTTGATGCCATGTGGTTTGCAGGTCCTAGGCCACCTGATACCTGAGGAAGAATGCCTCTGCATTGGGACCCTCCAACCATACAGGATCAATATTGATTTCACCAGTTTCCTCATTTACACCCCCCCCCCCCCCCCCGCCCAATCCCAGAGACAACCCTCGAACTTGGGACTGTCCCACCTGTCCATCTGCCTTCCCATCTATCTGCTCCACCCTCCTCTCTGACCTGTCACCTCCTTCCCCCGCTTTCATCTACCCATAGCATTCTCAGCTCCCTTCCCCCAGTCCCACCTCCCTCCCATTTATCTCTCAGTCCTTTTGGGCCACCCCACATTCCTAATCAAGGGGTTATGCCCAAAACATCAAACCTCCTGCTCCTCAGATGCTGGCTGACCTGCTGTACTCTTGCAGCACCAGACATTTTGGTGCTTATTTGTCTGGATGTTCTGATGTGACCCATTCGCAGATGTGAAGTCACATTCGAGATAAAGTCCTTCATGGAATGTGGGCTTTCTTTTTTTGGCAAGGCCAACAATGTTTTCGTCCCTAACTGCCCTTCAGACAAGAGGATTGCCAGACTTTAGGGGGCATTTTAAAAGTCAAGCACGTGAGCCATCATATGCAGGCAGCACCAAGTTAATGCTAGCGGGTTTCCTTCCCTGAAGAGCGTTATTGAATCAAATGGGTTTTCAGAAAAGTTTCATTCTCTCAATGACTGAGACTAGTTTTCAATTCAGATTTAAAAAAAAATTTAAATTCCCCAATGTTTGTTTTTACTGGTATTTGGACCCATGAGCCCAGATTATTTGCCTGGGGCCTCTGGATTGCTGGTCCAGTGTTGTTGTTATAACATCACTGACTCACCTGGACAGCATTGAGAGTCATACAGATGTATAGCACACAAAGAGACCCTATGTGCAACTGGTGCATGCCGAGCACATAGCCAAAATTGATCTAGTCCGACGTGCCAGCACGTCCCTCCAAACCCTTCCCATTCATATTCCCATCCAGATGCCTTTTAAATGTTGCAATTGTCCCAGCCTCCACCACTTCCTCTGGCAGCTCATTCCATACACTCACCACCCTCTGACTGACAAAGTTGCCCCTTAGGTCCTTTTTATGTCTTTTCCCCTCTCACCTCTAGTTCTGACTCTCCCACCCCAGGGAAAAGACCTTGTCTATTCACCCAATCCATGCCCCTCATCATTTTATAAACCTCAATAAGGTCACCCCTCAGCCTCCGATGCTCGAGGGAAAACAGCCCCAGCTTATTTAGCCACTCCCTGTAGCTCAAACCCTGGCAACATCTTTGTAAACATTTTCTGAGCCCTTTCAAGTTTCGTTTAACTGAACAGTAAAAGTCATACTGGACAGGGATATATCATAGTGTCACTATGCAATGTGTATTTATTTACGGCTGTATAAATTTGATTTATAATTATTTCTAGTTATATCATAGTGTTGTAGCCATGTTATGTATTCCAAGTTTTGGAGAAGATTTGTAGCTTGGCTGCTCGTTGTTGTGGTTCTGTTTGCCGAGCTGGGAATTTGTGTTGCAGACGTTTCGTCCCCTGTTTGGGTGACATCCTCAGTGCTTGGGAGTCTCCTGTGAAGCACTTCTGTGTTGTTTCCTCCGGCATTTATAGTGGTTTGTCTCTGCCGCTTCCGATTGTCAGTTCCAGCTGTCCGCTGCAGTGGCCGGTATATTGGGTCCAGGTCGATGTGTTTATTGATTGAATCTGTGGATGAGTGCCATGCCTCTAGGATTCCCTGGCTGTTCTCGGTTTGGCTTGTCCTATAATAGTAGTGTTGTCCAAGTCGAATTCATGTTGCTTGTCATCTGCGTGTATGGCTACCAAGGATAGCTGGTCGTGTCGTTTCGTGGCTAGTTGGTGTTCATGGATGCGGATTGTTAGCTGTCTTCCTGTTTGTCCTATGTAGTGTTTTGTGCAGGCCTTGCATGGGATTTTGTACACAATAAGGACTGCAAAAACACTACATAGGACAAACAGGAAGACAGCTAGGGAATTCCTAGAGGCATGGCACTCATCCACAGATTCAATCAATAAGCACATCGACCTGGACCCAATATACCGACCGCTGCAGCGGACAGCTGGAACTGACAACCGGAAGCGGGCAGAGACAAACCACTATAAATGCCGGAGCAAAGATCACAGAAGCGCTTCACAGGAGGCTCCCAGCACTGAGGATGTCACCTAGACAGGGACGAAACGTCTGCAACACACATTCCCAGCTTGGCGAACAGAACCACAACATGTCATGTATTTCCAGTCATACCCTTTACAGGACAGGAGAATACTGGGCTCAATGCTGACTCTGTGGATGAATCTAGTCAGACTCATTCCTCTCTATATCCACAGAGTCCTGTAAGTGTATTCTTCTATAGGGTCCCTCCAGTCTCACTTGGGTATTGATCGACTCCACTACAGTCATCCTCAGAGCGAGCATGTTCTAGGTCTTGTTACCAAAGCAAAGTTCTTGCTCTGATTCTCTTTCCCCTCCCCCCCACATCTTGGTCTGTCAATATGGTAGAAAGAGAGGGGGGGCAGATAACTAGGTTAGCAAACTGCATGAGGGTGGCATGGTGGCTCAGTAGGTAGCACCGATGCCTCATAGTGCCAGGGACCTGGGTTCAATTCCAGCCTCGGGTGACTCTCCGTGTGGGTTTCCCCCGAGTGCTCCGGTTCCCTCCCACAGTCCAACCTTGTGCAGGTGAGGGTGGGTTGGCCGTGCTAAATTGCCCAGAGTGTTCAGGGATGTGTAGCTTAGGTGCACGTGTCAGGGGTAAATATAGGGGAATGGGTCTGGGTAGGATACTCATCACAGGGTCAGTCTGGACTTGTTGGGTCGGTATGGACTTGTTGGGCCGAAGGGCCTGTTTCCACACTGTAGGGGTTCTAATTCTTAACTTTTCTTGGAGCTAGATCTTTCAAATGTCAGGAATCAGAAAAATTGGGAGGGAGCGTATAAGGTACGGCAGTAGGGAGAGTGTGTGGGATGGAGACACTCAGGTTTTGGGTTATGGGCATGGAATGAATATTCCGTGAAATCGATCTGTTAAACTCTGAGATTCAACGTGATACTGACAGCGATGACTTTCTAATTGACAGGCTTTCTCACGGAGGATTACCTGCATATCTTGAACTAATTGCCTCAGCCAGCTTGACTCATTGGGACTGGAATTTATCGATCTTTTGAGTGGAGAAGGAGGATTGTCCCGCCTGCTTCCAGAGATCTGACTGGTAAAGCACTGAGATGCCGCTGTTCGAGGGTGGAGGGAGCTTTACCGGAGCGGAGAGTTAGCCAGCCGGCCACCCGCAGCAGAGTGGGACGTCAGAGGGAGCGTCGAACCTGGAGGGAGCCTGCGCCGTGGGGAAACCGTGGAAGTGTGGGGAATGCGGGAAGGGTTTTCGAGTCCCCTCTGAGCTGGAGACCACCGGCGCGGTCACACCGGGGAGAGGCCGTTTTCCTGCCCCGAGTCCGGCAAGGCCTTCATTGGGTCCTCCAAGCTGCTGAGGCACCGGCGGGTCCACACCGGGGACAGGCCGTACCCCTGCCCCGAGTGTGGCAAGGCCTTCACCCAGCTGTCCCACCTGCAGACGCACCGGCGCCTCCACACACCAGGGAGAGGCCTCTCACCTGCCCCGGGGGCGGCAAGGCCTTCAATCGATCGCCGACCCTGCGGACGCACAGGCGCCTTCCCAACGTGATCGCACGGAGTTGAAGTCTGCAGCGAATCCCACCCAGGACTGGGGGGGATCGTGCCCGTGGGGGATTGTGCCCCGTTCGAAGACAGTGGGTGAAGCGGGAAGGGAGCGAGGCTTCCTTTCTGCCGGACTGGCCGCTCTCGCTCCCTTGCTTCCCGTGGGACCGATGCTGTTTGAGGCTGGGACTGCACGTTCCCCGGGCCAAAGATCTGCAGGAGCTGAGGAAGTGCACTCCTTTCACACCGGATGGTAAATCATGTTTGTCCCATCTATTTCAGTCTTAAATACCCTCCGTGACCTGGCCTCCCAGCCTCCTGTGGCAGTGAATTCCACAGATTCCCCACTCTCTGTCTGAAGAGGTTTCCCCTTATCTCCGTTCTAAAAGGTCTAAGGCTGTGCCCTCGGCTCCTGGTCTCTCCTACCAATGGAAACATCTTCCCAATGGCCACAGATAGATCAAAGTCAAATACAATAGCCTCTATTCCATTGAGTGTCCAGCACACTTTATAACACTTTGTAAAATCAGGAGGGCCATTGATGAGGTGAGTGGCAGGTGTCTTTTCCCGATAGAATAAAGAATATTCCAGCACAGAAACAGGCCCTTCGGCCCACCAAGCCGACACCGATCCAGATCCTCTATCTAAACCTGCTGCCTATTTCTCAGGATCTGTATCCCTCTGCTCCCTGCCCTTTCATGTATCTGTTGAGATACATCTTAAATGACGCCATTGTTCCTGTCCCTACCATCTCCGCTGGCAACACATTCCAGGAACCCAGCACCCTCTGCGTAAAGAAGTTTCCATACATATCTTAAATCTTTCCCCTCTCACTTTGAACTCATGACCCCAGGTAACTGAGTCCTCCACTCTGGGGAAAAACATTTCTTGCTTTCCACCCTGTCTATACCCCTCATGATTTTGTTGGCCTCAATCAGGTCCCACCTCAACCTCCGTCTTTCAATGAAAATAATCCTGATCTATTCAACCTCTCTTCATAGTTAGCATCCTCCATACCAGGTAACATCCTGGTGAACCTCCTGTGCACCCTATCCAAAGCATCCACATCCATTTGGTAATGTGGCGACCAGAACTGCACGTGGTATTCCAAATCTGGCCGAAACAAAGTCTTGTATAACTGTAACATGACCTGCCAACTCTTGTACTCAATACTCTGTCCGATGAAGGAAAGTGTGCCATATGCTGCCTTGACCACTCTACTGACCTGCATTGCCATCTTCAGGGAACAATGGGCCTGAACACCCAGATCTCTCTCTACATGAGTTTTCCCCAGGACTTTCCCATATGACCTGGACTGCCCGAGTCCTTCATAGTGCCCTCCTTCAGCACAGCTGTGATAGCCTCTCTGACCAGTAATACAACTCCTTCACCTCCCTCTCTATCCCACCTGAAGCAATCGATATCCTGGATATTAGTTGCCAATCTTGCTCTTCCCTCAACCAAGTCTCAGTATTACAATAACATCATCCTCCCAGGTACGACTCCAAGCCCTAAGTTCATCTGTCTTACCTACTACACTTATTCGGATTAAAACAAATGCACCTAGACCACCTGTCCCTTTGCGTTCACCATCTGTTCCCTGTGACTCTTCCCCTTTGTCACACTGACTTT
>NW_026868345.1:0-54458 GCF_020745735.1 Hemiscyllium ocellatum
AAGGTATGCGGTTAGTTTCGTCTTCAGAGTAGGATAAAAGGTCAGCACAATATTGAGGGCGGAAGGGCTTGTCTGGAATGTGCTAATCCATGTTCTAAAAAGCAAGGGTTTATGATGGTACAGCAAGAGGTTTCGGGAAGCGGGATAGGAGTGTGGGGGTCTGAATGAAGTACACAAAATAGGAAGGCGTTGCTAGGTTGTATGAGGTAACAGAGACAGCAATGGTCTGATCTGGAGCAGATGGCCCAGACTGGGGAGGGGTGGGGGCTGGAGGTGGTTTCACAGAGAGGGAGGGGCACAGAGCCACAGGAGGTTACAGAAATGTGGAGAGCTGGCGGCCTACAGGATTTCATGAGATGGGAGGTTGGGAGGAATGGAGCAGTTTACAGGGATAAGGATAGTGGTATTTTACACAGACAGGAATTTTTCAGGTGAAATGGAGCTGAGTACAGAGATAAAGTGGGTTGTACAGATTAGAAAAACAAATAGACATATGGAGGGTAGTCGTGACTGAAGATTTATAGATACAGGAAGGTTGAGGTTCTGCAGGTTATTTAGATAAAGAGGGTGTGGAATCAGACAGATTCTCCAAGACAAGACAGCAATTTTGGTTGGAGACAGTTTCACAGATTAGGGAGCATTAGTAACCTCCTCCAGTTTAGTCAAAGTGGGAAGGGTTGTAGGGGAGGGAGACGTTTACACATGTAAGAGCTGGAGAAGATTATGGAAATGAGTAGATAAATGGAGACACTAGAGCAGCTTACATTGACAGGGTGGGTGCTGGCAATGAAAAGATATCACACAGATAGTGGGTCTTGTAGGAACTGGATTGAAAGAGTCACAGGCATTGGAATGGCTTCTGCAGATTGGGAGTGTTACAGGGACTGAGAGGTTTGTAGGGTCTCCACAGATTGGTGTGTCTTTAAGAATAGAAGAGTTTATGTAGATACTGAAAGCTTAAACCCAATGCATGCAGTCTTCATTTCAAGACCAGAGCCTTATTATCCCACACCAGCCAAGGATCCCTAACCCTGCCAGCATTTCCCTTTATCCCAATGGGGCAGACTGGTCCTGGATTCTTCAGATCACACTTTGAAAAGCCTCCCATTTGCCAGTTGTTTCTTTTCCTTCAAACAGACTCACCCAATCGATTAGAATCATAATGTGGAGGTGCCAGTGTTGGACAGGGGATGTACAAAGTTAAAAATCACCCAACACTCGGTTCCAGTCCAACCGGTTTATTTGAAAGCACTAGCTTTCAGAGCACTGCTCCTTCATCAGGTGGTTGTGGAGCACAATCCTAAGGCACAGAATTTATAGCAACAGGATGGCAGGGTCATGGAATATAATATCAAACAAATTTAGTTGAAGCCTTTCATCTGTTACAGTGATCACCAGCGCTTCCAAAGCGAGTTGGATTATAACTGGGCATTGTGCAATTTTAAATTCACAGCATTGACGCTGGCCAGATCCTGCAGAATGGCCCCAAACCTGGCCCTGTTCCAGTTTTCCTCTTCAATCTGGGGACCTGCTGATCTTCCTTCATAACTATGTTAAAACAAAGACAGTTGTGGGCACTGTGTTGCACCTGCCTGAGTAGAGTAGGGCCCTCTGCATATTGATTTAGAAACCTTTCTTGGACATATTTGAAAAATTGCACTCTGTCCGAGTCTTTTATACTCCAGGTGGCCCAGTCAATACAGGGAATATTAAAATCTCCAGCCTGTACTCCTCTATTATTCCTATAGTTATCTGCAATCCCTCTACACAGCTGCTCCTCTGGTATCTGTTGGGTCTACTCAGTCTACAATACAGTCCCAACAAAGTGACCACCTCTCTCTTTTTTCTAACTTCTAACCATGTGGAATTTTAAATGAATATATGTTTTAAAAATTAGAATTAACAATCCATAAATAAGTATTGATAAAAATCCAAACACTTGACCTTCAGAGAAAGACGACAGTTCACTTTCACGTGGTCTGCACGACATACCCACAGCAAAGTGTTTGCCTCTCAATGACCCTGTGAAATGGGCGAGCCAGCTGCTTAGCTCAAGGGCAGCAAGGGATGGGCAATAAAGGCTGGTCAGCCAGAGACACCCACATCCCAGACCTGATTTTAAAAAAATCCATTCAGATTGGTCCCAGCACAGTTCCAGTGGAACAATGTCCTGGCCAATCACATTGGTAGGATTATGGACAGGGCTTTAAACTGACAAAGAGGATGCTGGGACAGGCTTCAGGTGAAAGAAGCTTTCCAAATCCAAATAGAAAAGGTGAAGCAACAGAAAATGTGACCGAAGACAACAGAAAGGAACAGGATGGGCCAAATTTAACTAAAACTGTAGATCAGCAAAACCATTTGTGACAGGAAATTGTGGGAAAGAGTAAATTATGTTTTTTATTAATGGACAAAGTCTCTGCAACAAGGTAGATGGATTTGTGGCACAGAGATAAAAGAGATTTTGACACCAGAGAGATGTGGTTACAGGGCGAACAAAAGGTGGACATAAATATTCAATGTTTCGCAACATTGTGCAAACTCAGGCAAAATGGGTAACACTAACAATAATGGGTAAGACGGGCATTACAGAGAAAGCATTTGGTCTCAGATCATGAAGTAGAGTCAGTCTGAATGTAACCTCTGGCTATTCCTTGCCAAGGACACAAGCAGCAGAACAGTTTTAGACCACTGAACAGCATTCCCTTGCTCATCACTGCATTACACAGGAACTCATTGGAATTTTTAATAAAGGAATGGTGAACATTTATTGAAATTTCAATATTCGCAAAGTCTGGGACAGTCACACTGACAACAGTGATATTGGAAGAGGAGTTCAGAGAATTTTTTTTCAGTATTTCTTAGAATAACACATTGTGCAACCGGCGAGGGACGTAACTGTCTCAGAGCGACTGTTGTGTGAGAAAACTTAGTGAATGAGTTATGTCATTCTGGAGAGATCCTCAGGAAAATTGTGATAAAGTGCAGTTTAAAGAAAAATAAAGTTTTCAAGTAAATCACAGAAAGGACAAGCTACAAATAGAAACAAAAATAGCCAATTACATGGGTTTGAGAGGAAAACTGACCAAGGTAAATAGGCTACACAGACTGAAATATGGGTGTCTGGAAATGAACTGTGGAAAACATTTGAATGAACAGTGTAAAACACTCAACAAAAGGACATTCCATTGAAACAGACAAAAACTCAGCAAGAAATCCCCACCGGTCCCTCACTCAGGACAAAATGGATCATATTAGATTAGGAAGCTGAGAAGATCACCACAAAATACTTAAAATCCTCAAGTGAGAGTTTTAGAGTAAGTTTTAAAGGGATTGCAATGGGTCTGCTAGCAGGAGGAGGGCAATGGGAAGAGGAAACATTGTCAAGGTTTATTGATACGTTAGGAACAGGGAGAGATGAAGATGCTGGAGGTAGTGAGAGAGTTACAGAGAGTGGTCAGGGCCTGAACGGTGTTACAAAGCCAGTACGAATTACTGCAGCTGGAGGGGTTTGCAGAGGTAGGGAGGGACATATTTATTTTTATTTATTCATTCATGGGATGTGGGTGTCACTGCCTGGACCAGCATTCTTTGACCCCATGCTAATTACCCAGAGATTGTTGGTGGATATATATACTTTGCTGGACTCAGGTGAAGTGCTGAATGACTGGCGGATCGCTAATGTGGTTCCTTTGTTCAAAAAGGACAGCAGGGATAGGCCAGGTAATTACAGAGCAGATAGTCTGACAGCAGGGGGAGGGAAATTATTGGAATGAATTATGAGGATGAATCCACACTTGCAAAGATAAGGATCAACTTGGTTTAGTCATCACAGATTTGGCAGAGGAAGGTACTGTCTGAGGAATTCAGTTCAGGTTTTTGAAATGGTGCTGAAGTATATTGATGAAGGCAGTGCAGATGATGTGGGTTACATGGACTTGAATAAGTCCTTTGATAAGATGCAAAATGGAAGGTTGGTCCAAAAGGACTGGGTTCCAAGGCAGGTTGGCAAATTGGATGCAAAACTGGTGGGTAGAATACTTTCACCAACGGGTGTACACAGGGATCTGTGCAGGAACCATTGACCATTAATGACTCGGATGTGAAAGCAGAAGGTATCATTAGTAGGTTTGCAGATGATATGAAAGGTGAGGGTGTTATCCACAGTGAGGGGGATGGTCTCCGTCTGCTGTTCGATGTCGATCAGATGAAAATCTAAGCAGAGTTCAGTTCTGATTGAAGTGAGGTAATACTCTGTGGGAGGTACGATAAGCGAAGGACAGACATAATGAATGGTAGGACTTTGCGGAGTACTGAGGAATACAGGGACCTTGGTGGACAAGTTCATAGATCCCTGAAGGTGTCAGCACAGGGAGACAGGGTGGGAAAGGCACCTCAACTGGGAGCGGGAGAGGGACCCACATCCTGCTGGGGTGAATTGCTAGAGATGCTTGAGAGGACATAACCTAGTCTGGCAGGGTGTTGGACCTTAAATAAACGTAAGGCCAGAAAGAAGATTGAGACTGGTACACGTGTTAAAGACAGCAATTTCAGCAGATAAGGCAGGCAAGAACATAGCAGGCAATGGGGAAAACTGATGATTAAACTGCATTTATTTCAATACAAGGGGCCTGACAGCTAAGGAAGATGAACTCAAGGCAGGGATTGGAACATGGGACTGGGATATTAGTTATTACAGAAACACAGCTGAGGGAGGGGCAGGACTGGCAGTTCATTGTTTCAAGGTAGAGATGCTCCAGGAAGGGGAGGCAACAGAGGACGTGTGGTGGTGGGTTTTGATTGCATGAATCATCCCAGCAGGACTTAGAGAGGATATTCCTGTGGGATCGCCCAGTGAAGCTAAGTTAGAACTGAGAAATAAGAATGGGTCATCACGTTGATACGATCTGACTGCTGACCCCGAATAATCCGTGGCAGACTGATGAACAAATGTATCGGGACATCTTAAATATCAACCATAATAATGGGGCTGTTATGGTAGGGTTTTTGAACTTTCCAAACCTAGACTGGGACTGCCAGTGTTCAGAGTTTGCAAGGGAGGCATTTGGTAATTGTGTTCCAGGATCTCCCAATCAATATGTAAATGGCCTGAAAAGAGAAAGGGGCAAAACCTGACCTCCCCTTGGGAATCAAGGTAGGGAAGGGGACTGAGATGTGAGTGGGAAAGCATTTTGCCAAAGTAACCACAGTTCTCGTAGTTTGAAAACAGCTTTGGAAAAGGACAGGCCTGGTCCACAAGTGCAAGTTATAAAATGGAGCCTGACCAATCTTGATCGTATTAGCCAGGAACTTTCAAAATGTGATTGGGGAAGGGAATTATTTACAGGGAAAGGGAAGTTTGGCAAGTGAGAATATCTTTAAGTGAGATAAACTGATCGACTAGCGTCAGCATGTTCCTGTGTGTGTGCAGCTCAATGCTGACAGCATTCGGAAACACTGGCTGTCTATTGAGGGTCTGGTCAAGGAAAAGGGGGCACATGTCAGGTATAGCCAGCTGGATCAAGGGAATCCCTGAGGATATACAGGGGCTGTAGGAATACACTTTGATTAGAAAACAGGAATGGAGAAAGGCTCAATGAAATAGCCTCAGCAGAGAAGGAAAGGGGAATCCAAAAGTGATTGTATCAGTATATTAAGAGTGCATAAGGAACTCAGGACAAAATAGTATCCATTAAAGATCAATGAGGCCATCGATGTGTGGACTGCAGGATATTTGCTAAGATCCTAAACATTTTTTTCACTCCAGAACTTACTGAGGACAAAGACTGGGGAACTCAGGGAACAAGAGTAATACATGAGACCACATTCGGAGTCCTCTGCAATTCCAGTCTCCCTGCTACAGGAAGGATGTTGTGAAACTTGAAAGGGCTCAGAAAAGCTTTACAAGATATTGCCCGGGTTGTTGCTGAATAAGCTGGGGTTACTGTCACTGGAGAATCGGAGACTGAGGGATGACCTTACAGAGGCTTATATGAACATGAGCGGTATGAGCGGCATTGAGATTGCACAGACATTTGCGAGGCCTGTTCTGCAATACTCTGTGCAGTTCTGGTCGCCCAGTTATAGGGAGGATATTATTAAGCTGCAGGGGATTCAGAAGAGATTTACCAGGATATTGCTGGGTATGGAAGGCTTGGGTTCTGAAAAATGGCTGGATAGGCTGAGTCTTTTTTCACTGGAGCCTGGAGGTTGAGACATGATACTATAAAGGTTTATGAAAAAAATGAGGTATATAGATCCATTTAATGGTAGCTGCCTTTTCCGCAGGATGGGAGAGTCTCAAGAGGAGGGGCCACATTTTTAAGGTTAGAGGAGAGAGATGTTCAAAAAAAAGATATGGGGCAATTTGCTACACCGAGGGTGGTTTGAGTGTGGAATGAACTTCCTGAGAAAGGGGTTGATGTGGGTACAATTACAACACTTTAAAGATATTTGGATAAACAGGTGAATAGGGAAGGGTTGGAGTGCTATGGGCCAGCAACAGGCAGCTGGGAAGAGTTGAGTTTAAGATGATGGTGGGTATCAGCTGAAGGGTCAGTTTCCATGCTGTATGGCTCTATGACAAGAATATGGTTTTATTCCATTATTGAAGAAAGGATCAGGGCTGGGTCCACTGATGTGCATCATCTACATAAATGATTTGGTTGAAAATATAGAAGTGATTGTGCGTAAGTTTGTTGATGATCAAATTAATGGTGTAGTGGGCAGTAAATACGGTTATCAAAGGGGGTCTTGACCAACTGGGCCAGTGGACCAGGCAATGAAAGATGGAGTTTAATTCAGGTGTTGGATTTTGTTAAGACAAACCATAGAGGACTAATACAGTTAATGGAAGGGCTCTGGCCAGGGTTGTCGAATAGAGAGAAAGAGAGAGAGAGAGAGAGAAAGAGAGAGCGAGAGAGAGAGAGAGAGAGAGAGAGAGAGAGAGAGAGACCAGGGGGTGCAAGTTTCATTGTTCTTCAGAAGTGGCATACCGGATGGACAGGGTGGGAAAAGCGACGTTTGGCAAATTTGCCGTCATTGACAGATGAATCCTCGGGGTGGCCCTAAGAATGGTGAATAGCCAAGGGTAGGTGAGTCCAAAACTCGAGGATATAAACGGGACGTGAGAGAGCAAGGATTTGAAGGGGGAGCTGACGGGGAACATTATCCACAGAGGATGGTGCATAGATGGAACAGACTGCCTCAGGCACATGGGAGAAACAAGAACAATTACAGCATGGAACAGATATTTGGGAGGTACATTGAGAGGAGAAGGTTTGAAGAGATAAGGGCCAAATGCAGGCAAATGAGACTCATTCAGTTTAGGTAACATGGGCAGCATTGAGGAGTAGGACCACAGGTTCTGTTTCCGTGCTGTATCACTCTGTATCCAGTTAAAGAGGATTAGTGTACCAAAATAAGGCATGTTGTGGACACTGAAGCAAGTTACAGCGATAGGGATGGTAGTCTGGAATGCAGTACATCTCAAATATGTGGAGGGACTATCGGGAAGGGAGGAGGTTACAGGGACAACTACTGTTATAGGAGTTAAAAATGACTGAAGACACTGGTGCACAAGCCATGCCACAGATACAGTGTTGCAGAGTAGTGAGTCTTAATACAGTGTTGGAGGGAGAACACAGAACAGAAAGATCCCAGGCAGCATTCACACCCTCTCGTGGGAGGCCTGCTTTCCCCTCTGTTGTCCTGATGCTCACTAAGACAGCACAGGCCTGGACTGATAACTCTGAACTCCCGATGCTGTCTCAGTGCAACATAAGTTAAAGTAGATGTGGTGATTGAGCATGGGGTGTGTCTATACTGTGCTCCCCACCCAGCACTGTATCTATATCATGTATTGTTAGCCGATGTTTGCAGCCCTCCCATTGCTCCCTGCTCTGTGCACTGTGCATGATCTTACCTCACTGCAGGATTTATTGAAGGCTCCAGATCTCCCTGCCCTTTGTCTCTCTGGCTGACCAACCATCTTCAATGAGGTGATGGATGAGACACACAGCAGTTGGGAAGTCTATTGAGTCAGGAACTTCCTGAGTACCTACAGGAGAGAGAGAAATAGACAGAATGGAAAATTAGACTGATTCAGTGAGGGTTACACAAGGAGAATGGAAATGAACCCCACAGATATCTGGAAAATCCCACTCCATCCCTGGCCTGTGATGTTGCGTCTCTCTGGAGTGGGGAATTCTGTCGGCCCAGGATCTGGAGTAGCTGCAAGAGCGAGAGACACTGACAGAGGCAGCAATTAGACCCACACAGGAGGGATACCACATGGAGAGAGACTAAGTGATATCACCGGAGTGCTGGAAGACTTCAGGATCACACAATCATGTTGGAAGAATGGTTTAGCTTCATGTATCAGTGCTCAGGGATGAGCAACCAGTGAGCAGGTGAAGCGATGGCCTAGTAACATTATTGTTAGCGCATTTGTCCAAAACCTCAGCCAGTGCTCAGGGGAGGCAGGTTTGAATCCCATCATAAGATATGGTGGAATTTAAAATCAATAATTTTAAAAATAGCAATTAACAATCCATAAACAAATATGAAACCATTGCTGATGTACAAAAATTACAATCCCTTAGATTAGATTTTGTACAGTGTGGAAACAGGCCTTTTGACCCAACCTGTCCACACCATCCATCCAAAGATTAACCCACTCAGACCCTTCTCTCTCGACCAAATACACCTAACATCATGGGCAATTTAGCATTGCTAATTCGCCTGACCTGCACGGCTTTGGACTGTGGGAGGAAACCGGAGCATCCGGAGGCATTTCATGCAGACACAGGGAGAATGTGCAGACTCCACACAGCCGCCTGGGGCTGGAATCGAACCTGGAACCCTGGTGCTGTGAGGCAGGAGTGCTAATCACTGAGCCACCGTGGCGTGCACTTCGCCTTTTGACAACGAGATCTGATCATCCTCACTTGGTCTACACGACATACCCACAGCAAGGTGTTTGCCTCTCAATTACCCTCTGAAATGGCCGAGCAAGCTACTCAGCTCATGGGCAGGTAGGGATAGGTAATAAAGGCTGGTCAGTCAGAGACACCCACATCCCCTACCTGACTTCTCAAAAAAATCTAATAGAATGGTCCCACTGGTATCGTGGTGGGCCCAGTGACCTGGGTCCTGGCCAATCATGTCAGTAGGTTTATGGACAGGGCTTTAAACTGACAGAGAGGATGCTGGGACAGGATCCAGATGAAAGGAATTTTCCAAATCCGAAGAGAAAAGGTGAAGCATCGGAACAACATGGGAATGTGACTGAAGGCAAGCAGGAAGGACCAGGAAGGGTCAGCGATTAACTAAAACTGTACATCAGTGAATAGGTTTGTGACAGGAAATTGTGGGAAAGAATAAATTATTTCATTTTTGAATGGATGAAGTCTTATCAATAAGGCAGATGGATTAGTGACACTGAGATAAAAAAAAAGGTTTAGACACCAGAGAGATATGGTTACAGGGTGAACAAAAGGTGGACATAAATATTCAATGGATCACAACCTTGCGGAAACTCAGGCCAAGTGGGCAACGCTAACAATAATGGGTAAGAAAGGCATTACAGAGAAAGCATTTGGTCTCAGATCATGAGGAAGAATCAGTCTGAATGTAAATTCTGGCTACTACTTGCCAAGGACACAAGCAGCACAACAGTTTTAGACACTGAACAGTATTCCCTTGCTCATCACTGCATTACACAGGAACTCATTGGAATTTTTTAAACAAACACATTGCGATAATTTTGGGAAACATCAATATTCACAAAATGTGGGACAGTCACACTGACAACAGTGATATTGGAAGAGGAGTTTAGACAATTAGTTTTCACTGTTTCTTTGAATAACAAATTGTGCAACTGGCGAGGGACATAACTATCTCAGAGCGACCGTTGTGTGATGAAACTTCGTGAATGAGTAATGTCACCTGGAGAGATCCTCAGGGAAATTGTGATAAAGTGCAGCTTAAAGAAATATAAAGTTTTAAAGTGAATCACAGAAAGCACACGCTACAACTAGAAACAAAATTAGCCAATTACGTGAGTTTGAGAGGAGAACTGACCAAGGTAAACAGCCTAAACAGATTGAAACATGTGTCTGTAAATGAACAGTGGAAACCATTTAAAGGAGCAGTGTAAAACACTCAACAAAAGGACATTCCATTGAAACAGACAAATCCTCAGCAAGAAATTCCCATCGGTCCCTCACTCAAGTAAAAAGGATCATATTAGATTATCGGGCTTAGAGGATCACCGAAAAGTACTTAAAATCCTGAAGTGAGAGAATGTTTTAGCAGTAAGTTTTAAAGGGATTGCAAAGGGTCTGCTCGCAGGAGGAGGTCAGATGGAAGAGGGAATAATTGTCAAGGTTTTATGTCACAAAAGGAACCGGGAGAGCTGAAGGTGCTGGAGGTGGTGAGAGAGTTACACAGAGTGGTCAGGGTCTGAAGGGTGTTACAAAGCCAGTACAGATTGCTGCAGGTGGGAGGGATTTGCAGAGGTAGGGAGGGACATAGGTATTTTTATTTATTCATTCATGGGATGTGGGTGTCACTGCCTGGACCAGCATTCTTTGCCCCACTGCTAATTATCCAGAGTATAGCACAGAGTCAGCCATATTGCTGTGGGTCTGGTGTCCCGTGCAGGCCAGACCAGGTTAGAATGTCAGTTGTTCTTCTCTAAAGGATGTAAGTGAACCAGATGAGTACTTCCTACTGGTCAACAATGCTTTTATATACAGCCACAACATGACATCCCAACTCCTACTCTTATTGCTCTGCCCAAAGAAGGTAACCATCCCAAATGCCTGCTTCACCAGCCTGTCTACCTGTGACACCACTTACAAAGAGCTATCTACCTGCATCCCTGGGTCTCTGACTGACAACACCACCCAGGGCCCGAACACTAACTGTACAGGTCCCACCCTGGATTGTTTCATCAAAAAGGAACACTTCACATTTATCTAATTAAACTCCATCTGCTATTCTTCAGCCCACTATCCCAGCAGTACTGTTAATCTTGTTGTATCTTGGATAAATTTCTTCACTGTCCACTTTACCAACAATTTCAGTGTCACTCAAAAAACGTACTTACCACAAAACCAATATTCCCATCCAAACCATTTATCCAAATGACAAACAACAGGGGACCAACTTCACCGCTGGTCACATGCCTCCAGTCAGAAAGACAACATGCCTCCCATTGCCCTCTGTCTCCCACCATCAAGCCCAATTTTGTATCCAGTTGACTAGCTCCTCCTGAATGCCATATCCTTTTACATTGATCTGAGCTTATTACCCATTTCCCAGACGGATCGTAGAACACAGAACAGTACAGCACAAGACCTTTCGGCCATGATGTCATGCCCACCTTTTACCCGACTGTAAGATCAAACTAACTGACATACCCTTCATTTTGCTCCCATCCATGTGCCTATCCAAGAGTCTGTTAAAATGTCCTGCTCCACCCACCCACCACTCTCTGTGTAAAGGACCTACATCTGAAATCTCCCCTTACCCATCCTCCAATCACCTTACAATTATGCCCCCTGGTACCATGTATGCCATGGGATAAAGAGGTCTCTCACTGTTCACTCTCTCTTTGCCTCACACCACCTTGTTCACTTCTACCAAATCACACCACACCCTTCTTCACTCCAATGAGAAAAGCCTTAGCTCCCTCAACCTTTCTTCATAAGACATGCTCTCCAGAACAGGCAGCATTCTGGTAAATCTCCTCTTTACCCTCTCTCAAGCATCCACATCCTTCCTGTAATGAAGGGATCAAAACTGAACACAATATTCTAATTGGGATCTAAACAGGGCTGTATAGAGCTGCAGCATAACCTCACGGCTTTAAAAACTCAATCCCCCAGCTAATGAAAGCCGATACACCATATTCTTTCTTAACAACACTATCAGCTTGGTGACAAATTTGAGGGGATCTCTGGTCATGAAATCCAAGATCCATCTGTTGCTCCACACTATCCAGTATTCTGCCTTTATCCCTGTATTCTGCATTCAAGTCTCACCTTCCAAAATGCATCACTTCACACTTTTCCAGATTTGACTTTATCTGCCACTTCTCAGCCCAGCTCTACATCCTGTCAATGTCCCATTGCAATCTCCAGCAGACATCCACACTATTCACCACTCCACCAACCTTCGTCTCATTGGCAACTTACTAACCCACTCTTCCACTCACACATCCAAGTCATTCATAAAATCACCAAGAGCAGAGGTCCTGTAACCTCTCCGTGCAGAAAACCACTGGTCACCGAGCTCCAGGCTGAATGCTTTCCATCTGGCATCACCCTCTGTCTTCTATGGGCCAGGAATTCTGTATCCAGACAGACAGGTTTCCATGTATCCCATGCTCTGTACTTTCTCAATGAGCCATAAATGCATTTTGTCACATTCTCAAAGGATTCAATAAGAATTGTGAGGCATGACCTGTCCCTAACAAAGCCATGAGACTTTCTCTAATCAAACTATGGTTTTCCAAGGAATCATAAATCCCGTCTCCCAGAGTCCTCTCCAATAATCTGCACATCACAGAGAGAAGACTGACAGGTCTGTGATTCCCAGAATTATCTCCATTCCCTTTCTTGAACAACACATGGCTGATTCACCTAACCTGCTCATCTTTGGGTTGTGGGTGGAAACCGGAGCACCCGGAGGAAACCCATGCAGACATGGAGAGAATGTGCAAACTCCACACAGACAGTCACCTGGGGCTGGAATTGTAATCGCGTCCCTGGTGCTGTGAGGCAGCAGTGCTAACCACTGAGCCACCGTACTGCCCCATGTAACTCTCTAGAGCCCTGCTTCGGATCTTTGGTTCCTCAACCTTAAGTCAGCTTCCTTCTTCCTCTTGACTAGATGTTGTACATCCATTGGAACCTTGTTAAATGCTTTGCTGAAGTCCATGTAGACAACGCTGACTGCTCTGCCTTCATCTATCTCTTGGCCACCTCCTCGAAGAGTCAATCCAGTTTGTGAAATACGGTTTCCCACTCACAAAGCCATGCTGAATATCTCTAATCAGCCCTTGCCTTTCCAAATATATGTAGCTCCTTTCTCTCAGAATCTCCTCCAACAACTTACCCAGCACTGGCTCACTGCGCTGTGATTTCCTGGCTTTTCCCTGCAGACCTAAAGTGATGGAATAGCATTAGCCGCCCTCCACTCTTCCGGTAACTCATTGTGTCTGATGATAATATAAATATCTCTGTTAGGGACACCGCAATCTCTTCCCTAGCTTCCCATGAATATTCAAGGATAGACCTAATGAGCTACTGAGGATTAATTAACCTTTATTTGTTTTAAGATTCCAACACTTTTTCTTCTCTGTTGAGGATTCTTTACAAGACATCACTATTTATTTCCCCAAGTTCCCGAGCTTCCATGTCTTTCTCCACAGTAAATTCTGACAAGACTATTTTGTCTAACATCTCACCCACCTCCTGATAGTTAAGGGGCCCGATTCTCTACCAGGTTACTCTTTAGCCCTTATTGAAACTTGTGTAAAGGTTTCTGAAAATTTAAATAAACCGTATCTTCGGTACAGCCACTCCTACACCCGTATCTATCCTGCCATTTATACTCACACCAATAAAAATACAATCCTACAGGCTCAAAGCAACATTCTCTTTTTATTAAGTGTGTTTCTAAGGGTCCAGTTATTGTTCACTGACATATCCTTTCAAACACATTCCAGCTCCCGACCTACTATCAGGCCAACACTGTTTGGTTTCAGACTGGCAGCAGAAAGGGTTATGGGAGTTCGTGTTTAACAAACTGAAAAAGGGAGCTTACAGGTTCAACAGGTAATAGATGTTTTGGAAATAAGGAGGGTCATGGGGACTGAAGGACATTATGGAGATAGGGAGTGATGTGGGGACTGAATGAGATTATAGACATAAAGAGTGCAGTGGTGACTGAAGAACATCATGGAGGTAGGGAGTGCTGTGGGGTCTGAAAGGGGACAAAGAGATCGGGAGGGCTGTTGGGCCTGAACGCAGTTGCACAGATCAGGAGGATCATGGGAATTGAAGGAGGTTACTCTGAATGGGAGGGTCGTTTGGTCAGGGTGAGATTATGGAGATAGGGAGGGTCGTGGGGCCTTTTGGAGGTTATGGAATTAGGGAGGTTTTGGGGAAGGGTTCAGGTTACATGGATGGGAAGAGTCGTGGGGACTGAAGGAGCTTATGGAGATAGGGAGGTCTGTGGGGACTGAAGGAGGTTATATAGAGAGTAAGCTTATAGAGAACCACAGGAAAGAAGAGCAGATATCGTCCATTTGACCACAGAGTCGGTCCCACCATTCAATATGATCAGGACAGATATCTAACCCAGTACAGTGTTCTTGCTTTCACATCTTAATCTGATATTATAGTGACTACTGGCATTCAGTGATACAGCGGGCTGTAGTCACTGGGACGGGGGTAGGGGGGTGGGGAGAGTCTTACAGAGAGTGGGAGGGTTGTGGAAGCTGGGACAGGTGACAGATACAGGGAATGTTTTAGGAATGGGAGGACTTTACAGGGATTTGGAGGAATGCAGGGATGGGACGTGGTAACAATCACAGGGAGGATTTTGAGAGCTCGATCTGAGACAGGTACAGCTGAGAACAGAAGTGAGTCAAACAGTCAGGACAGGCAGGGACAAGGTAGGACTAATAAATTAAACTGCATTTATTTCAATGCAAGGGGCCTAACAGGGAAGGCAGATGAACTCAGGCATGGTTAGGAACATGGGACTGGGATCTCATAGCAATTACAGAAACATGACTCAGGGATGGGCAGGACTGGCAGCTTAATGTTCCTGGATACAAATGCTACAGGAAGGATAGAAAGGGTGGCAAGAGAGGAGGGGGAGTGGTATTTTTGATAAGGGATATCATTATAGCGGTTCTGAGGGAGGATATTCCCAGAAATACATCCAGGGAAGTTATTTGGGTGGAACCGAGAAATAAGAAAGGGATGATCACCTTATTAGGATTGTATTACAGACCCCCAATAGTCAGAGGGAAATTGCCAAACAAACTTGTAAGGCGATCTCAGCTATCTGTACGAATAATAGGGTAGGTATGGTCGGGGATTTTAACTTTCCAAACATTGACTGGGACTGCCATAGTGTTAAAGGTTTAGATGGAGAGGAATTTCTTACGTGTGTACAAGACAATTTTCTGATTCAGTATGTGGATGTACCTACTAGAGAAGGTGCAAAAATTGACCTACTCTTAGGAAATAAGGCAGGACAGGTGACTGAGGTGTCAGTGGGGGAGCACTTTGGGGCCAGCGACAATAATTCTGTTTGTTTTAAAATAGTGATGGAAAAGGATAGACCAGATCTAAAAGTTGATGTTCTAAATTGGAGAAAGGCCAATATTGACGGTATTAGGCAAGGACTTTTGAAAGCTGATTGGAGGCAGATGTTCGCAGCTAAAGGGACGGCTGGAAAATGGGAAGCCTTCAGAAAATGAGATAACAAGACTCCAGAGAAAGTATATTCCTGTCAGGGTGAAAGGGAAGGCTGGTAGGTATAGGGAATTCTGGATGACTAAAGAAATTGAGTGTTTGGTTCAGAAAAGGAAGGAAGCAAATGTCAGGCATAGACAGGATCGATCGGGGGAATCCTTAGAAGAGTATAAAGGAAGTAGGAGTATACTTAAGAGGGAAATCAGGAGGGCAAAACGCGGACATGAGATAGGGCTGACAAATAGAATTAAGGAGAATGCAAAGGGTTTTTACAAATATATTAAGGAAAAAAGGGTAACTCGGGAGAGAATAGGGCCCCACAAAGATCAGCAAGGCGGCCTTTGTGTGTAGCCGCAGAAAATGGTGGAGATACTAAATGAATATTTTGCATCAGTATTTATTGTGGAAAAGGATATGGAAGATATAGACCGCAGAGAAATAGATGGTGACACCTTGCGAAATGCCCAGATTACCGAGGAGGAAGTGCTGGATGTCTTGAAACGGTTAAAAGTAGATAAAGCCCCAGGACCTGACCAGGTGTACCCGAGAACTCTGTGGGAAGCTAGAGAAGTGATTGCTGGGCCTCTTGCTGAGATATTTTATCATCGATAGTCACAGGTGAGGTGTCAGAAGACTGGAGGTTGGCAAAAGTGGTGCCACTGTTTAAGGAGGTGGGTAAAGACAAGCCAGGGAACTATAGACCGTGAGCCTGAACTCAGTGGTGGGCAAGTTGTTGGAGGGAATCCTGATGGACAAGATGCACATATATTTGGAAAGGCAAGGACTGATTAGGAATAGTCGACATGGCTTTGTGCGTGGGAAATCATGTCTCATAAACTTAATTGAGTTTTTTGAAGAAGCAACAAAGAAGATTGAGGAGGGCAGAGTGACAGATGTGATCTATATGGACTTCAGTGAGGCATTCGACAAGGTTCCCCATGGGAGACTGATTAGCAAGGTTAGAACTCATGGAATACAGGGAGAACTAGCCATTTGGATACAGAACTGGCTCAAAGGTAAAAGACAGAGAGTGGTGTGGAGGGTTGTTTTTCAGACTGGAGGCCAGTGACCAGAGCGGTGCCACAAGGCTCAGTGCTGGGCCCTCTTCTGTTTGTCATTTACATAAATGATCTGGATGCGAGCAAAAGATGTATAGTTAGTAAGTTTACATATGACACCAAAATTGGAAGTGTAGTGGACAGCGAAGAAGGTTGCAACAGGATCTGGACCAGATGGGCCAATGGGCTAAGTGGCAGATGGAGTTTAATTCAGATTAATGCGATGTGCTGCATTTTGGGAAAGCAACTCTTAGCAGGGCTTATTCATGTAATGGTAAGTTCCAAGGGAGTTTTGCTGACCAATGAGACCTTGGAGTGCAAGTTCACAGCTCCTTGAAAGTAGAGTCGCACGTAGATAGGATAGTGAAGGCGGCATTTGGTATGCTTCCCTTTATGGTCAGAGTATTGAGTACAGGAGTTGGGAGGTCATGTTGCGGCCATACAAAACATTGGTTAGGCCACTGTTGGAATGCTTTGTGCAATTCCGGTCTCCTTCCTGTCAGAAAGATGTCGTGAAACTTGAAAGGGTTCAGAAAAGATTGACAAGGATGTTGCCAGGGTTGGAGGATTTGAGCTACAGAGAGAGGCTGAACAGGCTGGGGCGGTTTTCCCTGGAGGTTCGGAGGCTGAGGGGTGACCTTACAGGGTTTACAAAATTATGAGGGGTTTGGACAGGATAGGATAAATAGACAAAGCCTTTTCCCTGGGGACAGGGAGTCCAGAATTAGAGGGCATAGATTTAGTTTGAGAGAGGAAAGGTGTAAAAGATACCTCAGGGGCAACCTTTTCAAGCAGAGGGTGGTAAGTGTATGGAACGAGCTGCCAGAGGATGTGGTGGAGGATGGTACAATTGCAACATTTAAGAGGCAATTGGATGGGTATATGAATGGGAAGGGTTTGGAAGAATATGGGCCAAGTGCTGGCAGGTGGGACTAGATTGGATTGGGATATCTGGTCGGAATGGACGGGTTGGACCGAAGGGTCTGTTTCCGTGCTCTACATCTCTATGACTGTATCACTCGTGGAGGTTATAGAAATAAACTGCGTGGTCGCGTCTGGAGGAGATTAAAGGTATAAAGGTTTGTAGTTACTGAAGGAAATTACATCAGTCGGGACCAGCACAGTTTACAGAGACTGAGTGTGTCTTAGAGACAGGAAGAGTATATAGTCATCAATAGAAATGCAGAGACTAATTTATGAGAGAAGCAGGGCCACTCTGCTTTGTGCCCAGAGACAAGGAAGAGTCTAACAAGGAGGAGGTTACGAAGGTACAGAGCTTTTTTGTTGTCATGACGGGAAGGTTACAGAGATCATGAAGGTAGTAGGAGTTCAACAAAGTCACAAAGACAGGGAGGTTTTTCAGGTCTGGAAAGGACTACACTGACAGGGATGGCTTAAGGAACTGAAGAGTTAATTTTCTTCAGTTAAGGAGAGATGTGACAGAACCCAGGATTAAAGGCAAAGGCAGAAACTTGGAGAGTTTTACTGATATGAGGAGCTTACAGGGATAAGCAGGATTGTAGGGGCTGATAAAGATAGCGGAAGTGGTATCCATGAAACAGACAGTGGAGAAGCTGGCAGACATAGGGAGGGTTCTGTTGAACAGATGAATTGACAGACAAGATGGTGATAATGAAGCCAGAGAATGTTCTCATGTTCCTTTCCCAGCATTGTTCCTACATCATGCCCTCAGGGTCTGAATTAAAGCCCATGAACTCCTCCCTGAGCTGTTTACTGTGAGTGATCTTACCGGCTGCAGGATTTACTGAAGGCTCCAGATCTCACTCTCCATCTCTCTCTGGCTGACCAACCAGCTTCAATGTGGTGATGGACGAGAAGGAATTGGGAATTCTGCTGAGTCAGGGACATCAGGAATACCTACAGGAGACAGAAGTAGACAGAATGGGAAATTAGACTAATGCAATGAAGGTTACACAATGGAGAATGGCACTGAGTCCCACAGAGATATGGAAATTCCCTTCTCCATCCATGGCCTGTGCAGTTGCTTCCCTCTGGAGTGGGGAATGCTGTTGGCTCAGGATCTGGAGTAACTGCAAGAGTGAGAGACACTGACAGAGGCAGCCAATAGACCCACACAGTGAGGGATATCACATGGAGAGAGACTGAGTGATATCAGCAGAGTGCTGGAAGGTGTCAGGATCACACAATGGTATCATCAGAAGTGGTTCTGACCAGTGAGCACTGCTCCCAGTACTCAGGGAGGACTGAGCTATTTTATTGGGATAGGCTCCTCTGGTACCAGGATTATGCAGTGTGCTATAAACGGACACAGATGAGGAGAGGGACAGGTCTGAGGTGAATGGAAATTCCCAAGTCCAAAGAGAAAAGTTGAAATATTGGAACACCATGGAGATGTGGATGAAGACCAACAGAAAGAAACATTAAGGGACTGAGTTTAATTAAAATACAACATTGTCAAATAGATTTGTGACAGGAAATTATTGGTTAAAATAAAGTAAATGCCATTTCCGCCCCTCACAATTCCTCATACAACACAAGTGACATCACTTCCGCCCCTCACACCATTGCTGATGTCACACACTCAGTGACCTCCACGCCCCCCCCACTGCCCGTGTTTGCCACCACTTCTGTCCCCACCAACACCACTCACCTGCATTCTGCTGACACCGCTCCCAAGTCCCACCGTCACCATCCCCGCTCCCAGGTCCCACCGTCACCATCCCCGCTCCCAGAACCCTGAGGGGAACACCACCCCTGTTCATGACTCCATCCCCATCCCCCCTAACACCACACCCACTCCAGTTACAGGCACCGTCCCCTCCCCCAGCACCACACCTACGCCTGGTCCCAGCTCCCACTCCTGCCGAATTTTCACCATTCCCCCTGACCTCCCCCTCACTGAGGACGAGTGATCAGTCCTCAGCAAAGGCCTCATCTTTATCCTCCTCCGTCCAAACATCAATTAATTTAATACACGCCGTGATATCGAACACTCCTTCCACTGCCTCCGCCTCAAAGCTTATTTTGACAATGAACACTCCCACCTATTTTCTGAGAACCCCTTTTCCGGCCTCCAATACACTCCATCCACCTGGACACCCCGCGCTGGCCTATTACCTGCCTTCGATCTCTTCATTTCCAACTTCCACCGACACATTAACCGCCTCAACCTATCTACCCCCTCCCCCACTCAAACCTCTCACCCTCACAACGTGCAGCCCTCCACTCCCTCTGCTCCAATCCCAACCTCACCATCAAACCAGCAGATAAAGGGGGTGCAGAGGTAGTCTGACACACTGACCTCTACACCGCTGAAACCATGATGTCAACTCAAACATACCTCCCCCTACCACCCCCTCTACCATGACCCACCTCCCATCACCAAACCGTCATCTCCTAGAGCATACAGAACCTCATCACCTCAGGAGGAGATCTCCCACCCACAGCTTCCAACCTCATTGTCCGGGATCCCCCACTGCCCGGTTCTACCTCCTGCCCACGATCCACAAGCCTGACCACCCTGGCCGACCCATTGTCTCAGCATGCTCCTGCCCCACTGAACTCATGTCTTCCTACCTCGACATTGTCCTATCCCCCAGTCCAGGAACTACCCACATTCGTTCGAGAAACCACCCACACCCTCCACTCCTCCAACACTTCCGTTTCCTTGGCCCCCAACGCCTCATCTTCACAATGAATATCTAATCCCTCTACACCTCCATCCACCATGACCAGGACCTCCAAGCCCTCCGTTTCTTCCTCTCCCGACGTCCACAACAGTACCCTTCCACCGACACTCTCATTCGTTTGGCTGAACTTGTCCTCACCCTTAACAATGTTTCGTTCAAATCCTCCCACTTCCTCCAGACCAAAGGGGTAGCAATGGGCACCCGCATGGGCCCCAGCTATGCCTGTCTCTTTGTTGGCTACGTAGAACAGTCCATCTTCCGTAGTTACAATGGCACCACTCCCAACGTCTTCCTCTGCAACATTGATGACTGCATTGGCACCACCTCGTGCTCCCTCGAGGAGTTTGAGCAATTCATCAACTTCACCAACACATTCCACCCTGACCTTAAATTTACCGGGACCATCTCCAATACCTCCCTCCCCTTCCTGGCCCTCTCCAGCCCCTTATGACAACTGACTTGACACCAACATTTTTTACAAACCTACCCACTCCCACAGATGTCTAGATTACATATCTTCCTATCCTACCGCCTGCAAAATTCCCAACCTCTATTCCCAATTCCTCCGCCTCCGCCGTACCTGCTCCCAGGAAGCCACTTCCACCACAGAACACACCAAATAGCCTCCTTCTTTAGGGATCGGAATTTCCCTTCCCACGTGGTAAAAGATGCCCTCCAACGCATCTCGTCCACATCCCGCACCTCCACCTTCAAACCCCACCCCTCCAACCGTAACAAGGACAGAACGCCCCGGTGCTCACCTTCCACCGTACCGACCTTCACAAAAACCAAATCCTCTGCCGCCATTTCCGCCACCTCCAAACGGACCCCACCACCAGGAATGTATTTCCCTCCCCACCCCCTCCACTTTCCGCAAATACCATTCCCTCCGTGACTACCTGGTTAGTTCCATGCTGCCCAAAAACCCACCCTCCCTTCCTGGCACCTTCTCCTGCCACCGCAGGAACTGTAAAACATGTGCCCACACTTCCTCCCTCACCTCTATCCAAGGCCCCAAAGGAGCCTTCCACATCCATCAAAGTTGTACCTGCACATCCACCAATATCATTTATTGTGTCCGTTGCTCCCGATGCGGTCTCCTCTACATTGGGGAGACTGGACACATCCTAGCAGAGCACTTTAGAGAACATCTCTGGTACACCCGCACCAATCAACCCCACCGCCCTGTGACCCAACATTTCAACTCCCCCTCCCACTCTGCCAAGGACATGCAGGCCCTGGGCTTCCTCCACCACCACTTCCTCACCACCTGACGCCTGGAGGAAGAACGCCTCACCTTCCACCTCGGAACACTTCAACCCCAGGGCATCAACGTGGACTTCACCAGTTTCCTCATTTCCACATCCCCCATCTCACCCCACCTCCAGCCTTCCAGCTCAGCACCGCCCTCATGACCTGCCCTATTGGCTTATCTCCCTCCCACCTATCCACTCCATCCTCATCTCTGACCTATCACCCCCATCCCCAACCCCATTCACCCATTGTACTCATTTCTACCTTCCCCCATCCTCCACTCTGACCTATCACCTTCTTCTGCACCCCATTCACCTATTGTTGCCCCCTCTCATTTATCTCCCCACTCTGCAGGCACCCTGCCTGTGTTCCTGATGAAGGGCTTTTCAAATACATTTCAAATATGTGGAGGGACTATTGGGAAGGGAGGAGGTTACAGCGATAGGACCTGTTACAGGAATTAAAAATTATTGAAGACACTGGACCACAAGACATGCCAAAGATACAGTATTGCAGAGTAGTGAGTTTTAATATAGAACTTACATTGGGGCGGTGATTGAGTCTGGGGTGTGTGTGCACTGTGCTCCCCTCTAGCACTGTATCTATGTCATGTTGTGTTAACAAATGTTTGGAGCCCTCTCATTGCTCTTTGCTCTGTGCACTGTGGGGGGCCTTACCTCGCTACAGGATTTATTGAAGGCTCCAGATCTCCCTGCCCTTTGTCTCCCTCTGGCAGACCAACTGCGTTCAATGTGGTGATGGACAATCCACCCAGCAGCTGGGAAGGCTATTGAGTCAGGACTTTCCTGAGTAACTACAGGAGACAGAGAAATAGACAGAATGGGAAATTAGACAGATGCAGTGAGGGTTACACACGGAGAATGGCACTGAGTCCCACAGAGATCTGTAAAATGGAGCGATATTAAGTAATAGTCCCAGATTGCTGGAAGATGTCAGGATCACACAGTCATGTTGGAAGAATGGGTTTAGCTTCATGATGCCCTGGTATCAGTGCTCAGGGATGAGCACCCAGCGAGCAGGTGAAGTGATGGCCTAGTGGTATTTTTGCGAGAGAATATATCCAAAACCTCAGCTAATATTCAGGGGAGGCAGGATTGAATCCCGCCATCTGAAAAGGAGACATTTGAAATCAATAATTTTAAAAATAATTATTAACAATCCACAATTAAGTATGAAACCACTACTGAAGTGTAACAAATCCAAACACTTGTCCTTTAGAGAAGGACATCTGCCCATCCTGACCTGGTCTGCACGACGTACCCACAGCAAAGTGTTTGCCTCTCAATGACCCTCTGAAATGGCCGAGCAAGTTACTCAGCTCAAGGGCTTCTAGGGCTGGGCAAGAAAGGCTGGTCAGCAAGAGACACCCACATCCCAGACCTGATTTACAAAAAAAAAATCTATTAGGATGGTCCCCCTGGAACTGTGCTGGGACCTGTGTCCTGGCCAGTCATGTCGGTAGGTTTATGGACAGGGCATTAAACTGACAGAGAGGATGCAGGTGAAAGGAGCTTTCCAAATCCAAAGGGAAAAGGTGAAGCAATGGAACAACATGGGAATGTGGCTGAAGAGAAGCAGAAAGGAACAGGATGGGACAGAGTTTAACTAAAATTGTACATCAGCAAATAGATTTGTGACAGAAAATTGTGGAAGAGAGGATATTATTTTTTTTTTAATGGACAATGTTGCTGTAATAAGGTAGATGGATTTGTGACACAGAGATAAAAGAGATTTAGACACCAGGGAGACATGGATACAGGGTGAACAAAAATATTCAGTGGTTCGTAATCTCATGAAAACCCAGGCAAAAATGGGCAACGTTATCAATAATGGATAACAAAGGCATTACAGAGAAAGCATTTGGCCGCAGATCATGAAGTAGAGTCAGTCTGAATATAAACTCTGGCTACTACTTGCCAAGGACACAAGCAGCAGTTTTAGCCACCAGACAGCATTCCATTGCTCATCACTGCATTAAACAGGAACTCATTGGAATTTTTTAACAAAGGCATTGTGATAATTTTGGAAATCTTCAATATTTGTATAATCTGGGACAATCACACGGTCAACATTGATATTGGAAATGGAGTTCGGTTAATTTTTTTTCAGTGTTTCTTTGAAAAACACATTGTGCAACTGTTAAGGGACATAACTATCGCAGAGCGACCGTGTAATGAAACTTAGTGAATGAGTAATGTCACCTGCAGAGATCCTTCGGGAAATTGTAATAAAGTGCAGTTTAAATAAATATAAAGTTTTAAAGTGAATCACAAAAAGGGCAATCACAAAACTAGAAACAAAAATAGCCAATTACATGAGTTTGAGAGGAGAACTGACCAAGGTAAACAGGCTAAACAAACTGAAATATGTGCCTGTAAATGAACAGTGGAAAACATTTGAAGGGACAATGCAAAACACTCAACAAAAGGACATTCAATTGAAACAGTAAAAACCTCAGCAAGAAATTCCCACTGATCCCTCACTCAGGACAAAAGGGATCATACTAGATTATGAGGCTGAGAAGATCACCAAAAAGTACTTCAAATCCTGAAGTGAGAGAGTGCTTTAGAAGTAAATGTTAAATGGATTGCAAAGGGTCTGGTAGCAGGAGGAGTGCTGTGGGAATGGGAACCACGGTCAGGGTGGAAAGGAACAGGGAGAGGTGAAGGTGCTGGAGATGGTGAGAGTGTTACAGAGAGTGGTCAGGGTGTTACAAAGCCAGTCTGAATTGCTGCAGCTGGAGGGGTTTGCCGAGGTAGGGAGGGACATAGGTATTTTTATTTATTCATTCATGGGGTGTGGGTGTCACTGCCTGGAACAACGTTCTTTGACCCCACTGCTAATTACCCAGAGGGCAGCTCAGAGTCAGCCATATTGCTGTGGGTGTGGAGTCACATGTTAGCCAGACCAGGTTAGAATATTTGATGTCCTTCCCTAAAGGAGGTCAGTGAACCAGATGAGTTCTTCCCGCTGATCAACAATGCTTTTATAGTGGCCTGACCAATGTCTTGTACAGATACAACATGACATCCCAACTCCTACGCTCAGTGCTCTGCCCAATGAAGGAAACCATCCCAAACGCCTGCTTCACCAGCCTGTCTACCTGTGACACCACATTCAAAGAACTGTGTACCTGGGTCACTGGATCTCTGACTGAAAACACTACCCAGGGCCCGAACAATAACTGTACAAGTCCCACCCTGGTTTGTTTCACCAAAATGGAACACTTCACATTTATCTAATTAAACTCCATCTGCTATTCTTCAGCCCACTATCCCAGCAGTACTGTTCATCCAGGGACACACACACACACACACACACACACACACACACACACAGCGAGGAAGGGACACGGACACACACAGCGAAGGGGGGAACATGCATCCGCGCACACACACACACACACAGACACAGCGAGGGAAAGGACACTCACACACAGTGAGGGGAGGACATGCACACACATACACACACACACACACAGTGAGGGACACACACACGAGGGAGGGACACACACACAGCGAGGGACACACACACAGCGAGGGACACACACACACACACACAGCAAGGGACACACACACACACACAGCGAGGGAGGGGGGGACACGCGCACACACACAGCGAGGGAGGGACACACACACAGCGAGGGAAGGGGGCACACACACACACACACACAGTGAGGGACGGACACGCACACATACACAGCGAGGGAGGGACACACACACACACAGCGAGGGAGGGGGACACGCACACACAGCGAGGGAGGGACAAACGCACACACACACAATGAGGGAGGGGGACACGCACACACACACACAGCGAGGGAGGGGGACACGCACACACAGCGAGGGAGGGGGACACACGCAAACACACACACACACACACAGTGAGGGAGGGAGGGACACGCACACACACACAGCGAGGGAGGGACATGCGCGCACACAGCGAGGGAGGGACACACACACACACACACACACACAGCGAGGGAGGGGGGACACAAACAGCGTGGGAGGGGGACATGCACACAGTGGGGGGGGACACGCACACAGTGAGGGGGGGACACACACACAGTGAGGGGGGGACACACGCACACAGCGAGAGGGACACACACACACACACGCACACAGCGAGGGACACACACACACACACACACAGCGAGGGGGGGGGACACACACAGCGAGAGGGACACACACACACACACACACACGCACACAGCGAGGGGGGGACACGTACACAGCGAGGGTGGGGACGTGCACACACAGCGAGGGGGGGGACACACAGCGAGGGGGGGGACACGCACACAGCGAGGGGGGGACACGCACACAGCGAGGGGGGGACACGCACACAGCGGGGGGGGGGGACACGCACACACAGCGAGGGAGGGGACGTGCACACACAGCGAGGGGGAGAGACACGCACACACAGGGAGGGTGGGGGACACACACACACAGAGCGAGGGAGGGGACACACACACACAAACATACACAGTGAGGGAGGGACACGCACAGATACACAGCGAGGGAGGGACAGACACAGCGAGGGAGGGGGACACTCACACAGCGAGGGAGGGGGACACGCACATAGCGAGGGGGGGACACGTACACAGCGAGGGTGGGGACGTGCACACAGCGAGGGAGGGGGTGCGCACACAGCAAGGGAGGGGGACACGCACACACACAGTGAGGGAGGGACACGCGCGCGCACGCATATACACACACACACACACACACACACACACACACACACACACAGAGCGAGGAGGGACACACACACACAGCGAGGGAAGGGGGCGCACACACACACACAGTGAGGGACGGACACGCACACACACACAGCGAGGGAGGGACACGCACACACACAGCGAGGGAGGGGGACACGCACATAGCGAGGGGGGGGACACGTACACAGCGAGGGTGGGGACGTGCACACAGCGAGGGAGGGGGTGCGCACACAGCAAGGGAGGGGGACACGCACACACACAGTGAGGGAGGGACACGCGCGCGCACGCATATACACACACACACACACACACACACACACACACACACACACACAGAGCGAGGGAGGGACACACACACACAGCGAGGGAAGGGGGCGCACACACACACACAGTGAGGGACGGACACGCACACACACACAGCGAGGAGGGACACGCACACACACAGCGAGGGAGGGGGACACGCACACACACAGCGAGGGAGAGGGACACGCACACAATGGGGGGGGACATGCACACACACAGCAGGGGGTGACACACATAGCGAGGGGGACACACACACACACACACACACACACACATCGAGGGAGGGGGACGCGCACACAGCGAGGGAGGGGGACACATGCACACACACACACACACACACACACACACACGCACGCACAGTGAGGGAGCGGGACACACACAGAGCGAGGGGGGGAACACACACACACACAGTGATGGACGGACACGCACACGTACACAGTGAGGGAGGGACACGCACACACACACAGCGAGGGAGGGACATGCGCGCACACACAATGAGGGAGGGGGACACGCACACACAGCAGGGGGGACACACACAGCGAGGGGGGACACACACAGCGAGGTAGGGGGACACACACACACACAGCGAGTGGGAGACACACACAGCGAGGGAGGGACACGCACAAACACAGCAAGGTAGGGGACATACACAAACACACAGCGAGGGAGGGACACGCGCACACACAGCGAGGGAGGGGGACACACACAGCGAGGTAGGGGGACACACACACACAGCGAGGGAGGGACACGCACAAACACAGCGAGGGAGGGACACGCACAAACACAGCAAGGTAGGGGACACACACAAACACACAGCGAGTGAGGGGGACACACACACACAGAGGGAGGGGGACACACACACACAGAGGGAGGGGGACAGACACAAACAAACACACACAGCGAGGGAGGGACACGCACACACACAGCGAGGGAGGGACACACACACACAGCGAGGGAGGGGGACAGACACAAACACAGCGAGGGAGGGGGACACACACAAACACCGCGAGGGAGGGGGGGACACACACACAGCGAGGGAGGGACACACACAGCGAGGGAGGGACACACGCACACACACAGCGAGGGAGGGGAACACACACAGCAAGGGAGGGACATGCACACACAGCGGGGGAGGGACATGCACACACAGCGGGGGAGGGACACGCACACACAGCGAGGGAGGGGGACACGCACACACAGCGAGGGAGGGGGACACGCACACACAGCGAGGGAGGGGGGACACACACAGCAAGGGGGTGGGACACACACACAGCGAGGGAGGGACACACACACACAGCGAGGGAGGCACACGTGCACACACAGCCAGGGAGGGACACGCACACACACAGTGAGGGAGGGACACGCACACATACACAGCGAGGGAGGGACAGACACAGCGAGGAGGGGGACACACACAGCGAGGGGGACACACACACATAGCGAGGGGGTGGGACGCACGCACAGCGAGGGAGGCACACGTGCACACACAGGGAGGGAGGGGGACACACACACACACACACACACGGAGGGACACGCACACACAGCGAGGGAGGGACACACACACACAGCGAGGGAGGGGGACAGACACAAACACACACAGCGAGGGAGGGACACACACACACAGCGAGGGAGGGGGACAGACACAAACACAGCGAGGGAGGGGGACACACACAAACACCACGAGGGAGGGGGACACACACACACAGCGAGGGAGGGACACACACAGCGAGGGAGGGACAGACACAGCGAGGGAGTGGGACACTCACACAGCGAGGGAGGGGGACCACACACACACAGCGAGGGGGACACACACACACAGAGCGAGGGAGGGACTCACACACACACGCGCGCGCGCACACAAACAAACACACACACAGCGAGGAAGGGACACACAGACACACACACCGAGCGGGTGGGACACACACAGCGAGGGGGTGGGACACACACAGCGAGGGGGTGGGACATACACACAGCGAGGGGGTGGGACATACACACAGCGAGGGGGTGGGACATACACACAGCGAGGGAGGGACACGCACACGGACACAGCGAGGGAGGGACACCGACACGCACACACAGCGAGGGAGGGGGCGCACGCACACACACACACACACACACACACACACATACACAGCGAGGAAGGGGGACACACACACAGCGAGGGAGGGACACACACACACACACACACACACACACACCCACACACACACACACACAGAGCGAGGAAGGGACGCACACACACAGCGAGCAGGTGGGACACAAACAGCGAGGGGGTGGGACACAAACAGCGAGGGGGTGGGACACACACACACAGCGAGGGAGGGACACGCACGCACACACACACACACACACACACACAGCGAGGGACACACACACACACACACACACACACACACACACACAGCGAGGGAGGGGACACACACAGCGAGGGAGGGGACACACACACACACACACACACACACAGCGAGGGAGGGACACACACAGCGAGGGAGGGGACACACACAGCGAGGGAGGGGACACACACACACACACAGCGAGTGAGGGGGGACACACACAGAGCGAGAGAGGGACATGCGCGCACACACACAGCAAGGGAGGGGGACACGCGCAATCACACAGCGAGTGGGGACACACACACACATAGCGAGGGGGTGGGACGCACACACAGCGAGGGAGGCACACATGCGCACACAGCGAGGGGGGGGGACACGCACACACACAGCGAAGGAGGGACACACACACACACACACACAGCGAGGGAGGGACACACACACACACACACGCATACACACACGCACAGCGAGGGAGGGACATGGACACGCACACACAGCAAGGGAGGGGGCACACACCCACACATACACATACACAGCGAGGGATGGGGACACACACACACATACAGAGCGAGCGGGTGGGGGACACACACAGCGAGGGAGGGACACACACACATAGCGAGGGGGTGGGACACACACACAGCGAGGGAGGCACACGTGCACACACAGGGAGGGGCGGACACGCACACACACAGCGTGGGGGTGGGGAGACACGTACACACAGCGAGAGGGGGGACATGCACACAGCGAGGGAGGGACACACACACACACACACGCGCGCGCGCACACACACAGCGAGGGAGGGGCATGCACACACAGCGAGAGAGGGGGACACACACAGCGAGGGAGGCACACATGCGCACACAGCGAGGGAGGGACACGCACACACACAGCGAAGGAGGGACACACACACACACACACACACACACAGCGAGGGAGGGACCCGGACACGCACACACAGCGAGGGAGGGGGCACACACACACACACACACACACACAGCGAGGGAGGGGGACACACACACAGCGAGGGAGGGGGACACACACACACACGCACAGCGAGGGAGGGACATGGACACGCACACACAGCAAGGGAGGGGGCACACACCCACACATACACATACACAGCGAGGGATGGGGGGACACACACACATACAGAGCGAGCGGGTGGGGGACACACACAGCGAGGGAGGGACACACACACACACACACACACAGAGAGCGAGGGAGGGGACACACACAGCGAGGGAGGGACACACACACACAGCGAGTGAGGGGGACACACACAGCGAGGGGAGGGACACAAACAGCGATGGGGACACACACACACACACACACACACACACAGAGCGAGGGAGGGACATGCGCGAACACACAGCGAGGGGGGGGAAACGCGCAATCACACAGCGAGTGGGGGGGGACACACAGCGAGGGGGGGAGAACACACACAGCGAGGGGGGGACACACATAGCGAGGGGGGGACAAACAGCGAGGGGGGGACACACAGCGAGGGGGTGGGACCCACACACAGCGAGGGAGGCACACATGCACACACAGGGAGGGGCGGACACACACACACACACACACACACACAGCGTGGGTGGGGACACGTACACACAGCGAGGGGGGGGACACGCACACAGCGAGGGAGGGACACACACACACACGCACAGCGAGGGAGGGACATGCACACACACACACACATACACACAGCGAGGGAGGGGACACACACAGCGAGGGAGGCACACGCGCACACAGCGAGGGGGGGACACGCACACACACAGCGAGGGGGGGACACGCACACACAGCGAAGGAGGGACACGCACACACACACACACACACACGCACAGCGAGAGAGGGACGCGGACACGCACACACAGCGAGGGAGGGGGACACACACACACACACATACACACACGCACAGCGAGGGAGTGTCACGGACACGCACACACAGCAAGGTAGGGGGCACACACCCACACATACACATACACAGCGAGGGATGGGGACCCACACACACATACAGAGCGAGCGGGTGGGGGACACACACAGCGAGGAAGGGACACACACACACACACAGCGAGGGAGGGGACACACACAGCGAGGGAGGCACACGTGCGCACACAGCGAGGGGGGGACACACACACACACAGCGAAGGAGGGACACACACACCACACACACACACGCACAGCGAGGGAGGGACGCGGACACGCACACACAGCGAGGGAGGGGGCACGCACACACAGCGAGAGATGGGGACACACACACAGCGAGGGAGGGGCAGACACACACACACACACACACACACATATGCACACGCACAGCGAGGGAGAGACACGGACACGCACACACAGCAAGGGAGGGGGCACACACCCACACACACACACACAGCGAGGGATGGGGACACACACACAGTGAGGGAGGGACACACACACACACACAGCGAGGGATGGGGACACACATAGCGAGGGTGGGACACACACACAGCGAGGGTTGGGTGGACACACGCACACACACACACACACACACACACAACACACACACACAGCTAGGGGGTGGGACACACACAGCGAGGGGGAGGGACACACACACAGCAAGGGAGGGGGCACACACTCAGACACACACACACACACACAGCGAGCGAGTGGGACACACACAGCGAGGGAGTGGGACACACACACACAGCGAGGGAGGGACATGGACACGCACACACAGCGAGGGAGGGGGCACACTCACACTCACACACACACACACACAGCGAGGGATGGGGACACACACACACACACACACACACACACACATTGAGGGAGCGGGACACACACAGAGCGAGGGAGGGGGTGGACACACACACAGTGAGGGACGGACACGCACACATACACAGTGAGGGAGGGATATGCGCGCACACACAATGAGGGAGGGGGACACGCACGCACACACAGCAGGGGGGACACACACAGCGAGGTAGGGGGACACACACAGCGAGGTAGGGGGACACACACAAACACAGCAAGGTAGGGGGACATACACAAACACACAGCGAGGGAGGGACACGCGCACACAGCGAGGGAGGGGGACACACACAGCAAGTAGGGGGACACACACACAGCGAGGGGGGGACACGCGCACACACAGCGAGGGAGGGGGACAGACACAAACACAGCGAGGGAGGGGGACACACACACACACACATATGCACACGCACAGCGAGGGAGGGACACGGACACGCACACACAGCGAGGGAGGGGACACACACAAACAAACACACACACAGCGAGGAGGGGACATGCACACAGCGAAGGGGGGGACACGCACACAGCGAGGGAGGGTGACACGCACACAGCGAGGGAGCGGGACACGGACACGCACACACACACACACAGCGAGGGAGGGAGGACTCACACAGCGAGGGAGGGAGGACTCACACAGCGAGTGAGGGGACTCACACAGCTAGTGAGGGGACTCACACACACAGCGAGGGGGGGACACACACACAGCGAGGGGGGGACACACACACAGCGAGGGGGGGACACACACACACAGCGAGGGAGGGACACACACACACAGCGAGGGAGGGACACGCGCACACACAGCGAGGGAGGGGGACACACACAAACAAACACACAGCGAGGGAGGGACACGCACAAACACAGCGTGGGAGAGGGGGACATGCACATAGCGAGGGGGCGGGACACACACAGCGAGGAAGGGACACACTCACACAGCGAGTGAGGGCACACACACGCACACACACAGCGAGGGAGGGAAACGCACACACAGCGAGGAGGGACACACACACACACACACACACACACACAGAGCGAGGGAGGGGGACACACACAGCGAGTGAGGGGGGACAGACACACACAGCGAGGGAGGGAAACGCACACACACACAGCGAGGGTGGGGGGGACACACAGCGAGCGGGTGGGACACACACAGCGAAGGGGTGGGACACACACACACACACACACACACACACACACACAGTGAGGGAGGGGGACGCACACACACAGTGAGGGAGGGACACGCACAGATACACAGCGAGGGAGGGACAGACACAGCGAGGGAGGGGGACACACATACAGCGAGGGAGGGGGACACACACACACAACGAGGTAGGGACACACACACAGAGCGAGGGAGGGGGACACACACACAACGAGGTAGGGACACACACACAGAGCGAGGGAAGGGGTGCACACACACACACAGTGAGGGACGGACACGCACACACACACAGCGAGGGAGGGACACGCACACAGCGAGGGAGGGATAAACACACACACAGCGAGGGAGGGGGACACGCACACACAGCGAGAGAGGGACAAACGCACATACACAGCAGGGGGTGACACACACAGCGAGTGGGGGACACACACAGCGAGGTGGGACACACACAGCGAAGGTGGGGTACACACACAGCGAGGGGACACACACACACACACACACACACACACACAGAGCGAGGGAGGGGGTGGACACACACAGTGAGGGACGGACACGCGCACACACACAGTGAGGGAGGGACATGCGCGCACACACAATGAGGGAGGGGGACACGCACAGCGAGGTGGGGACACACACAGCGAGGTAAGGGGACACACACAGCGAGGTAAGGGGACACACAAAGCAAGGGAGGGACACACACAAACACAGCAAGGTAGGGGACACACACAAACACACAGCGAGGGAGGGACACGCGCACACACACAGCGAGGGAGGGGGACACACAGCGAGTAGGGGGACACACACACACAGTGAGGGGGGGACACGCGCACACACAGCGAGGGAGGGACACGCGCACACACAGCGAGGGAGGGACACGCGCACACACAGCAAGGTAGGGGACACACACAGCGAGGTAGGGGGACACACACAGCGAGGGAGGGGGACACACAAACACAGCGAGGGAGGGACACACACAAACACAGCAAGGTAGGGGACACACACAAACACACAGCGAGGGAGGGACACGCGCACACACACACAGCAAGGGAGGGGAAGACACACAGCGAGGGGGGGACACACAGCGGGGGAGGGGGACACACACAGCGAGGGAGGGGGGACACACACACACACACAGGGAGGGAGGGACACACACACAGCGAGGGGGAGGGACACACACACAGCGAGGGGGAGGGACACACACACAGCGAGGGGGTGGGACACACACAGCGAGGGAGGGGGACACACACATACACAGCGAGGGAGAGGGACACACACACAGCGATGGAGGGGGATACTCACGCACACAGCGAGGGGGGGTCACGCACAGCGAGGGAGGGGACACACAGCGAGGGAGGGGGAGACACGCACACACAGCGAGGGAGGGGGGGACACACACACAGCGAGGGAGTGGGACACACACACACAGGGAGGGGACACACACACACACACACACACACACACAGCGAGGGAGGGGACACACGCACACACAGCGAGGGAGGAGGACACACAGACACAGCGAGGGAGGGGGGGACAAGCACACACACAGCGAGGGAGGGACACACACACACACAGCGAGGGGGTGGGACACACACAGCGAGGGGGTGGGACACACACACACGCACAGCGAGGGAGGGACACGGACACGGACACGCACACACAGCGAGGGAGGGACACACACACACACACACACAGCGAGGAAGGGAGACACACACACACACACACAGAGCGAGGGACACACACACACACACACGCACATCGAGGAAGCGGGTCACACACTGAGCGAGGGAGGGGGTGGACACACACACAGTGAGGGACGGACACGCGCACACACACAGTGAGGGAGGGACATGCGCGCACACACACTGAGGGAGGGGGACACGCACAGCGAGGGGGGACATACACAGCGAGGTAGGGGGACACACACAGCGAGGTAGGGGGACACACACAGCGAGGTAGGGGGACACACACAGCGAGGTAGGGGACACACACAGCGAGGGGGGGACACACACAAACACAGCGAGGGAGGGACACACACAAACACAGCGTGGGAGGGACACACACAAACACAGCAAGGTAGGGGACACACACAAACACAGCAAGGCAGGGGACACACACAAACACACAGCGAGGGAGGGACACGCGCACACACAGCGAGGGAGGGGGACAGCCACAGCGAAGGGGGGGACACGCACACAGCGAGGGAGGGGGACACGCACACAGCGAGGGAGGGGGACACACACAGCGAGGGGGGGCACACATAGCAAGGGGGTGGGACACACCCACACAGGGAGGGAGGGACACACACACAGCGAGGGGGGGGGGGACACACACAGCGAGGGAGGACACACACACACACACAGCGAGGAGAGGGACACACACACAGCGATGGAGGGGGATACTCACGCACACAGCGGGGGGGTCACGCACAGCGAGGGAGGGGACACACAGCGAGGGAGGGGACACACAGCGAGGGAGGGGGAGACACGCACACACAGCGAGGGAGGGACACACACACACAGCGGGGAGGGGGACACACACACACACACGAGGGAGGGACACACACACACACAGCGAGGGAGGGACACACACACACACACAGCGAGGAGGGGACACACGCACACAGCGAGGGGGGGGACAAACACACACACACAGCGAGCGGGTGGGACACAAACAGCAAGCGGGTGGGACACACACACACACGCACAGCGAGGGAGGGACACGGACACGGACACGCACACACAGCGAGGGAGGGACACACACACACACACACACACACAGCGAGGAAGGGAGACACACACACACACAGCGAGCGGGTGGGACACACACACACACACACAGCGAGCGGGTGGGACACACACACAGCGAGGGAGGGACACGCACACACACACACACACACACTGCGAGGGAGGGACACACACAGCGAGGGAGGGGACATACACACACAGCGAGTGAGGGAGGACACACACAGTGAGGGGGGGTCACACACATACACAGCGAGGGAGGGACACGCACACACAGCGGGGGGGGACACAGCGAGGGGGGGAACACACACAGCGAGGGGGGGGACAAACAGCGAGGGGGTGGGACGCACACACAGCGATGGGGGGACAAACAGCGAGGCGGGGACACACACAGCGAGGGGGTGGGACGCACACACACAGCGAGGGAGGGACACACACACACACACACAGTGAGGAGGGACACACACACACACACACACACACACACACACAGTGAGGGAGGGACACACACACACACACACGCACAGCAAGGGAGGGACATGCGCACACACACACAGTGAGGGGGACACACACGCACAGCGAGGGAGGGACATGCGCACACACACACAGTGAGGGGGACACACACACACAGCAAGGGAGGGACACACACACACGCACACGCACAGTGAGGGAGGGACACGGACACGCACATACAGCGGGGGAGCGGGCACACACACACACACACACACACACACACACACACACACACACACAAACACAGCGAGGGAGGGACATGCGCGCACACACACAGCGAGGGAGGGGGACACACACACAGCGAGGGAGGCACACGCACACACACAGCGAGCGGGGGACACACACACACACAGCGAGCGGGTGGGACACACACACAGCGAGGGGGTGGGACACACACACAGCGAGGGGGTGGGACACACACACAGCGAGGGAGGGGGACACACACACAGCGAGGGAGGGGGACACACACACAGCGAGGGAGGGGGACACACACACCGAGCGGGTGGGACACACACAGAGCGAGGGAGGGGGACACTCATGCACACAGCGAGGGGGGGTCACGAACAGCGAGGGAGGGGGACACACAGCGAGGGAGGGGGACACGCGCACACACAGCGAGGGAGGGGGACACGCGCACACACAGCGAGGGAGGGGGACACACACACACACAGCGAGGGAGGGGGGGGGACACACACAGCGAGGGAGGGGGGGACACACACACACAGCGAGGGAGGGGACACACACACACAGCGAGGGAGGGGGACACACACACACAGCGAGGGAGGGGGACACACACACACAGCGAGGGAGGGGGACACACACACAGCGAGGGAGGGGGACACACACACAGCGAGGGAGGGGGACACACACACAGCGAGGGAGGGGGACACACACACACAGCGAGGGAGGGGGACACACACACACAGCGAGGGAGGGGGACACACACACACAGCGAGGGAGGGGGACACACACACAGCGAGGGAGGAGGACACACACACACAGCGAGGGAGGGACACACACACACGAGGGAGGGGGACACACAGCGAGGGAGGGGGAGACAGGCACACACAGCGAGGGAGGGGACACACACACAGCGAGGGAGGGGGACACACACACAGCGAGGGAGGGGGACACTCATGCACACAGCGAGGGGGGGTCACGAACAGTGAGGGAGGGGGACACACAGCGAGGGAGGGGGACACGCGCACACACAGCGAGGGGGGGGACACGCGCACACACAGCGAGGGGGGGGTCACGAACAGTGAGGGAGGGGACACACAGCGAGGGAGGGGGACACGCGCACACACAGCGAGGGAGGGGGACACGCGCACACACAGCGAGGGGGGGACACGCGCACATAGCGAGGGAGGGGGGACACGCACACAGAGCGAGGGAGGGGGACACACGCTAACACAGCGAGGGAGGGGGACACGCACACACAGCGAGGGAGGGGGACACACGCACACACAGCGAGGGAGGGGGGACATGCACACAGAGCGAGGGAGGGGGACACACGCACACACAGCGAGGGAGGGGGGACACGCACACACAGCGAGGCAGGGGGGACACGCGCACACACAGCGAGGGAGGGGGACACGCGCACACACAGCGAGGGAGGGGGACACGCGCACACACACACACACACAGCGAGGGAGGGGGACACGCACACACACACAGCGAGGGAGGGGACACACGCACACACACACGAGGGGCTGGGACACACACACAGCGAGGCGGGGACACACACACAGCGAGGGAGGGGACACACACACAGCGAGGGAGGGGACACACACAGCGAGGGAGGGGACACACACACAGCGAGGGAGGGGACACACACACACAGCGAGGGAGGGGACACACACACAGCGAGGGATGGGGACACACACACAGCGAGGGATGGGGACACACACACACAGCGAGGGATGGGGACACACACACACACAGCGAGGGAGGGGACACACACACACACAGGGTGGGAGGGACATGTGCACACACAGCCAGGAAGGGACACGCACACACACAGTGAGGGAGGGACACGCACACATACACAGCGAGGGAGGGGGACACACACACAGCGATGGAGGGGCATACTCACGCACACAGCGACGGGGGGTCACGCACAGCGAGGGAGGGGGACACACAGCGAGGGAGGGGGAGACACGCACACACAGCAAGGGAGGGGGGACACACACACAACACGACACACACACACACACAGCAAGGGAGGGGGGGACAAACACACACAGCGAGGGAGGGGGGGACAAACACACACAGCGAGGGAGGGACACACACACACACACGCGCACACACAGAGCAAGGAAGGGACACACACACACACACATACAGCGAGCGGGTGGGACACACACAGCGAGGGGGTGGGACACACACACACAGCGAGGGGGTGGGACACACACACACACACACAGCGAGGGAGGGACACGGACACACAGCGAGGGAGGCACACGTGCACACACAGCGAGGGGGGACACACGCACACACACACACACACACACACACACACACAGAGCGAGGAAGGGGGGGAAAACAGACACACACAGCGAGCGGGTGGGACACACACCCACATACAAACACACACACACACACACATATACAGCGAGGGTTGGGGACACACACACACCACACACATACAACACACACACACACACACACACAGAGCGAGGAAGGGACACACACACACAGCGAGGGAGGGACACACACACACACACACACACACACAGCGAGGGAGGGGACACACACACACACACACACACACACAGAGCGAGGGAGGGGGACACACACACAGCGAGGGAGGGACACGGACACGCACACACACACACACACACAGAGCGAGGGAGGGGGACGCACACACACAGTGAGGGAGGGACACGCACAGATACACAGCGAGGGAGGGACAGACACAGCGATGGAGGGGGACACACGCACACAGCGGGGGGGTCACGAACAGCGAGGGAGGGGGACACAGCGAGGGAGGGGGACACACAGCGAGGGAGGGGGACGCGCACACACAGCGAGGGAGGGGGACACGCGCACAAACAGCGAGGGAGGGGGACACGCACACCAAGGGAGGGGGGACACGCACAGAGCGAGGGAGGGGACACGCACACAGAGCGAGGGAGGGGGACACACGCACACACAGCGGGGAGGGGGGACACGCACACACAGCGAGGGAGGGGGAGACGCGCACACACAGCGAGGGAGGGGGGACACGCGCACACACAGCGAGGGAGGGGACACGCACACACAGCGAGGGAGGGGGACACGCGCACACACAGCGAGGGAGGGGGACACGCGCACACACAGCGAGGGAGGGGGACACGCGCACACACAGCGAGGAGGGGGACACGCACACACACAGCGAGGGAGGGGGACACGCACACACACACACACACACACACACACACACACACACACACAGAGCGAGGGTGGGGACACGCACACACACAGCGAGGGAGGGGCACACACGCACATACACACGAGGGGGTGGGACACACACACAGCGAGGCGGGGACACACACACAACACACACACACACACACACACAGAGCGAGGGATGGGTGGGATACACACAGCGAGGGAGGGACACACACAGTGAGGAGAGTTACACACACACAGCGAGGGAAGGGGACACACACAAACACAGAACAAGGGAGGGACTCGTGCACACACAGTGATGTGTCTCCTCGGACGTGTAATCGTCCAGCTCTCACTCTAGTCTGCTCCCTCACAGGGTCACCGTCTCTGTCACTCCCAGGTACAGCTAGGCCTCGATCCTCAGTGCTGATTTATATTCTCCCAGGTGTGAGTCAGCCTCAAGCTCCTGCTCCAAGTTGCTCCCTCCCACGGTCACTCCCTCTGTGACTCGGTGCTGATTTCCAGCCTCCTGCTCTGCTGTTTCTCCAGATCCAAGTCCCAGTCGGCCTTGACCCTCGCTGCTGATTTATATTCTCCCGCTTTGTGCTGCTCTCTCTCAGATTCTCTCCCTTAGTGACTCCCAGGTAATGGTAGGCCGCAAGCCTCAGCTGAGATTTATAACATCCCATTCCGCACTGGTCTCTTACAGGATCACCATTGTACCTGGAAGACAGTGGGAAATAGGAGGATTAGACAGAGCAGAGGGTGTTACAGTGATTGATGGAGCTGTAGGGGATGGAACAGGTTATCTGGGGAGCTAGGCAGACCTGCAGTAACTAAAGAGCGTTACTGGAAGATACAGCGAGTTGCAGAAACTGAAGAAGGCAAAGGAAATAGCGAGATGGGGGCTTGCTCATGACGGAGCTTTGTAGAGTCTAAAGGGCTTCAAAGTTTGGGAGAAGATTTGTAGCTCGGGTGCTCGTTGTTGTGGTTCTGTTCGCCGAGCTGGGAATTTGTATTGCAGACGTTTCGTCCCCTGTCAAGGTTACATCCTCAGTGCTTGGGAGCCTCCTGTGAAGCGCTTCTGTGATGTTTCCTCCGGCATTTATAGTGGTTTGTCTCTGCCGCTTCCGGTTGCCAGTTCCAGCTGTTCGCTGCAGTGGCCGGTATATCGGGTCCAGGTCGATGTGTCTGTTGATTGAATCTGTGGATGAGTGCCATGCCTCGAGGAATTCCCTGGCTGTTCTCTGTTTGACTTGTCCTATAATAGTAGTGTTGTCCCAGTCAAATTCATGTTGCTTGTCATAGGAGTGTGTGGCTACTAAGCATAGCTGGTCGTGTCGTTTCGTGGCTAAATGGTGTTCTTGGATACGGATCGTTAGCTGTTTTCCTTTTTGTCCTATGTAGTGTCTTGTGCAGTCCTTGCATGGGATTTTGTACACGATGTTGGTTTTGCTCATGCTGGGTATCGGGTCCTTTGTTCTGGTGAGCTGTTGTCTGAGAGTGGCTGTTGGTTTGTGTGCTGTTATGAGTCCGAGTGGTCGCAGTAGTCTGGCTGTCAGTTCAGAAATGTTCTTGACGTATGGTAACATGGGCCAGTCCTTTGGGCCGTGGCATGTCCTCGTTCTGTTGTCTTTCCCTGAGGCATCTGTTGATGAAATTGCATGGTGTTTGACCCCACCCCACAGCTCACCAATAGGATAAACAACACACTGAGAAACTACAAAAAAGATAGATAACCACGTTTGACCTACAGATAATGAAAACTGAAAGCAACAACACCTTCAGATTCTATGGACTACCTAAAGTACACAAACCAGACATCCCACTCAGACCCATAGTATCACTACCAGGGACACCATCACACAAACTGGCTAAAGAGCTACAACAGAAACTGAAACACCTGATCAGCAGATCCAGACACTCTATACAGTCAACACAGGAATTCTTGGACATCATCAGAAATACACACGTAGACAAGGAAGAAACTATTCGACGTAACAGCACTGTTCACCTCTCTTGACAAAACCCTAGCCAGAGAAACAATAGCCAACCTGCTGGACGTACAGAACAGACAACAAGACGGGGAACCTATCAACAAAGACGGCATACTCAAACTACTGGACCTGTGCCTCACAACACACTTCACATTCAACAACCAAATATGTGAACAAATCAACAGCACACCCATGGGCTCACCCATCTCTGGACTCATCGCAGAAGCGGTAATGCAAAGATTAGAACAAACAGTCTTACCGCAAATTCAACCCAAACTCTGGGTCAGATATGTGGATGACACCTTTGTAATAATTAAAAACACAGAAATAGAGAACACACACCAGATCATCAACGCCACACTCACAGGAATCCGATTCACTACAAAGGTAGAAAAGGACAACCAACTCCCATTCCTAGACGTGATGGTACAGAGAACACCGAACGGAGAATTCACCACAAAGGTATACAGGAAAGCCACACACACAGACCAAGTCCTGAACTACGAAAGCAACCACCCCAACACACACAAAAGAAGTTGCATCAAGACATGGTTCAAAAGGGCCACAACACACTGCAGTACACCAGAACTGCAAAAAGAGGAAGAAGAACACCTCTACAATGTATTCGCCAGAAACGGATACCCCCGCAGTTTCAGTCAGGATTGTCTGTATGGATCTGCTAGACAACTGTCCTCTGATATTGATGAGGGCAGTCCAGATGATGTGGGTTACATGGAGTTCATTAAGGTCTTTGACAAGGTCCCACACGGAAGGCTGGTCCAAAAGGGAAGATCCCATGGGATCCAAGGTCAGTTGGTAAATTGGCTCCACAATTGGTGGAGGGTTGGTTTTGTGATTGAAAGCCTTTGCCCAGCGGGTGTACCACAGGGATCTGTTCAGGAGCCATTGCTGGACATTATGGACATTAATCACTCGGATGGGAAAGCAGAAGGTAACATTAGTAGGTTTGTAGATAACATGAAAGGTGAGGGTGTTGTCCATGGTGAGGGGGATGGACTCAGGCTGCAGTCTAATGTCCATCAGATGATAAACTGAGCAGAGGAATGGCAGACAGAGTTTACTTCTGATCACTGTGAGGCAATGCACTGTGGGAAGTCTCATAAACAAATGATATCCATCATGAATGGTCGGTCCTCCTGGAGTACTGAGGAATACAGGGACCTTGGTGGGCAAGTCCCTGGATGTCTGAAGGTGTCAGCACAGGTAGACAGGGCTGGGAAGGCACCTGAACTGGGAGCAGGAGGGGGACCCATATCCTGGTGGGGAACGTTGCTGGAGCTGCTCGAGAGGATTTAAACTTGTCTGGCAGGGCTGTGTGACTCCAAAGAGTTGTAAGGCCAGAAGGAAATTTGAGGCTGGTACAGATGTTGTAGACAGCAATATAAATAGACAAGGCAGGCACGAACATAGCAGACAATGAGGGAAAACGGGTGGATTAAACTGCAGTTATTTCAATGCAAAGGGCCAGACAGATAAGGCAGATAAACCCAGAGCATGGATGGGAACATGGGATTGGGATACCATAGGTATTACAGAAACACAGCTGAGGGAGCGACAGGACCAGCAGCTCGATGTTCCGGAGACAGATGCTGCAGGAAGGATAGAACAGGAGGCAAAACAGGCGGAGAGCTGGTGGTTTTGACTGGGGGAAACATCCCAGCAGGACCTAGAGGGAGTATTCATGCAGGATCGCCCAGTTAAACGATATTAGTGGAACTGAGAAATAAAAATTGGCCATTAGTTTTCTATGGTCGGACTACAGCGATAGGCAATGGGAGATGAAGGAGCAAATATGTCAGGAGATCTCAGATATCTCTTATAATATTAGGGTTGTAATGATAGGGGATCCTAACTGTTCCAAACGTGGACTGGGATTCCTACTAAGTTAAGCATTTGGATGAAAGGAATTTGTTAAGTGTGTTCCTGAAACTCCCAGTCATTATGTAAGTGGCCCAACTGGAGAATGGGGCTAAAGCTGACCTCCCCTTGGGAAACAAGGTCGGGAACGGGACTGAGGGGTTAGTGGGGGAGCCCTTTGGAAAGTCACCACAATTGTATTCGTTTGAAAATAGTGATGGAAAAGGAAAGGCCTGGCCCACAAGTTCAAGTTATTCAATGGAGCAAGATAGTATTCGACATGAATTTTTAAAGTAGATCTGGGGAGGCGATTTGCAGGTATGTGGATGGGTGTATGAATAGCAAAGATTTAGAGGGATATTGGCAAAATTGTGGCAAATGTGACTAGAAACGTCATGCAGGAGTTGGTCTGAAGGGCCTGTTTCCATGCTGTATATCTCTATGACCCAATGTCTTGAAATGAGTCCACATTATCGAAGAGGAGGTGCTGGAGGGTTTAAAACACAAAGGTAGATAAATCCCCAGGACGTGATCAAATGTAGCTCAGGACATTGTGGGAAGCTGGTGAAGACATTGTAGTAAAAAATGAGGTCTGCAGATGCTGGAGATCACAGCTGCAAATGTGTTGCTGGTCAAAGCACAGCAGGTTAGGCAGCATCTCAGGAATAGAGATTCGACGTTTCGAGCATAAGCCCTTCATCAGGATGCTCGAAACGTCGAATTCTCTATTCCTGAGATGCTGCCTAACCTGCTGTGCTTTGACCAGCAACACATTTGCAGCAGAAGACATTGTAGGGCCCCTAGCAGAGATATTTGTACCATAGAGAGCTATGTGTGAGAGGCTGATAGACTGGAGGGTGGCATTGTGGACAGTGAAGGTGGTTTTCTGAGATTACAAAGGCATCCTGATGAAATGCGTGAACAGCTGAAAAGCTGTAGATGGAGTTCAATCTGAATAAATGTGCGGGAATGCATTTGGTACAACAAACACGGGCAGGGCTTATACAATTAATGGTAGGACCTTCGGGAGTGTCGTAGAACAGAGGGACCTCAGGGTTCAGGTACATAATTCTTTGAAATTTGTAACATGGAGAGACAGGATAGTTTAAAAAAAGGTGCTTGCCTCATTTGCCTTCACTGCTCAGTCCTTTGGATATAGGAGTTGGAAGCCATATTGAGATTATACAGGCCATTGGTGAGTCCTCTTCAGGAATACTGTGTCCAGTTCTGGTCGACCAGTTATAGGAAGGATATTATTAAGCAGGAAAGGGTTGGGAGGAGATTTACTGGGATGTGGCTGGGTATGAAAGGCTTCAGTATGAAGAAAGGCTGAACAGGTTGGTATTTTTCACTGAAACCTGAATGTTGACAGATGACCTCATAGATGTTTATAAAATCATGAGGAGGATAGATCGAGTTAATGGGAGTTGTCTTTCCCATGGACAGGGGAGTTTCAAGGCAAGGCATTACATTTTAAGTTTAGAGGAGAGACATATAAAAAAAAGACATGAGGAGCACATTGTTACACAGAGGATGGGTTGTGTGTGGAATGAACTTCCCAAGGAAGGGGTGAATGTGGGGACATTTACAATGTTTAAAAGACATTTGGATTAGGGCAGAAATAAGAAAGGTATGAAGGAATATGATCCAGGAACAGGTAGGTGGGATGAGATCCGTTTTAGAGTATGGTTAGTGTTAACAGAACAGTGTGGTATGACTCTCTGACTATGATTATAATGTTGTGTCATTAATTAAGAAAGGCTGCAAGAGAAAGCCAGGGAGCTACAGGCTGATGAGCGAGACATCAGGGTGGGTCAGTTGTTCTGACAGGTAGGCCTTATTACGAACAGCCAGCATGGCTTTGTGCGTGGGATAACATGTCTCACAAACTTGACTGGAGTTTGCTCAAGATGTGACCAAAAACATAGACAAAGGCAGAGCAACAGACGTTGTTTCTGGCTTCCACAAACCCCTGTTCAGGGTGAAGCCTGATCCATTGGTTAGTAACGGTAGATAACAAAGGATCAGGGAGAGCTTGCCAACTGGATACAAAATGGGATGACAGTGAGAGACAGAGGATGGTGGGAGAGGGTTGTTTTTTAAACTGGGGCCTCTGACCAGCAGTGTGCTGTAAGGATTGGTGATGGGACCACTGTTGTGCACCATTTACATAAACAATCTGAGTGAAAAGAGAGCAGTCCCTGTTAGTATGTTTGTGGATACCAAGATTAGTGGAAGAGTGGGCAGGGAATATAGATATCGAAGGGGATATTAATCAACTGGGCCAGTGGGCCAAGGAATGAAAGATAGAGTTTAATTCAGGTATTGGATTTAATCAGACAAACCAGGGAGGACTAACACAGTTAATGGTTGGGCCCTGGAGAGTGTTGTAGAAAAGGGAGAGACCAAGGGGTGCAGTTACATTGTTCCTTGGACTGGCATCACAGGGGGACCGGGTGTTGAAAGCGGTAATTGGCACACTTGTCTTCATTGGTCAGAGCATTGAGTACATGAGTTGGAGATATTGGTAACACTGTCGTCAATATTTCTCCTGGGCAGAGGAGGCCACAGGGTTACCTTATAAAGGTTTATGAAACAATGTAGGGCCTAAGTACGGTGAATAGCCAAGGGTAGGTGAGTCCAAAGCTAGAGGCATAAAGGTGGGGTGAGAGAGTAAGGATTTAAAGAGGGAGCTGAGGGGCAACATTATCCACAGAAAATGGTGCATAGACGGAATGGACTGCCAGAGGAAATGGTAAAATCAAGTACAATTACAACATGGAAAAGACACTTGGGCAGGTACATGGAGAGGGGAAGGTTTGAAAGGATATGGGCCAAACACAGGCAAATGTGACTCATTCCATTTAGGAAACCTCGTCCGAAGAATCATGCCGCACAGAAAAAGACCCTACGTCTGCAGTTATTGGAGGAGAAGACTATCGAGACAACGCATGTTGTAGAGACTAAAGCAAGTTACAGCGTTATGGATGGTCATCTGGACTGGAGGTTTCAAATATGTGAAATAATTGGTGAGAGGGGAGGAGATGACAGAGATAGGAACTGTGATAGGAGTTAGAATGATTGAAGACACTGGTCCTCAATACAAGCCGTAGATAGTGTTGGAGAGGGAATAGGGAACAGAAAGATCCCAGATTGCATTACCACCCTCTCATGGGAGGCCTGCTTTCCCCTCAGTTGTTCTGATGCTCCCTAAGAAAGCACAGGACTGGACTGATAACTGGGAACTCCCGATGCTGTCTCATTACAACAAAACTTGCAGCAGGTATGGTGATTGAGCCTGGGTTGTGTCTGTACTGTGCTCCCCCTCCAGCACTTTCTCTATGTCCTGTCTTGTTAGCTGATGTTTGGATCCCTCTTACTACTTTCTGCTCTGTGCACTGGAGTGATCTTACCTGGCAGCAGGATTGATTGAAGACTCCGACCTCCCTGACTGTGTCTTTCCGGCTGACCAACCATCGTCCCAGCCAGCAGTTGGCAAGTCTATTGAGTCAGGAACTCCATGAGTACCTGTAGAAGACACAGAAAGGGGCAGAATGGGAAATTAGACTAATGCTTTGAGGGTGACACATATAGAATGGCACTGAGCCCCACATAGATCTGGAAAATCCCAGTCTCCATTCCTGACCTGTGCTGCCTCATCTCTCTGGAGCGGAGAATTCTGTTGGCTCATGATCTGGAGTAGCTTCAAAAGTGAGAGAGGCTGACAGAAGCAGCAATTAGACCCCCACAGTGAGGGATACCAGACGGTGAGGTACTGAGTCACTACACCAGAGCGCCGGGTCAAACAATTGTGCAGGAAGAAAGGGTTTTGATTCATGTTGCACTGGGATATACAAACTGTGAGCAGGTGAAGTGATGGCCTTGGGGCATTATTGTGTGACTATTTATCCAGAAACTCAGCAAGTGTTCTCTGGACACAAGTCCAAATCCCACCATTGTAAATGATTGAATGTGAAATAAATGCTTCAAAAATGATGTAATTAAAAAACATGTAAGTGAGTATTAAACAATTGCTGATGTTAAGAAAAATCCACCGGGTGCATCCCTGTCTTTGGTGAAGTAATCTAAAATGGGACTGGGATATCACAGGGATTACAGAACAACAGCTGAGGGAGGGACAGGACAGGCAGCTCAATGCCCCAGGGGACAGATGCTGCAGGAAGGACAGAAGGGGAGCTGAGAGAGGAGGAGAGCTGCTGGTTGTGATTGGGGTGAAACATCACAGCAGGGACTGAGAGAGGAGATTCCTGCGGGACCGCCCAGTGACGCTGTGTTCATGGAATTCATCAGTAACAATGGGGCTTCCCTTTCCTCTGATTGTTCTACAGACCCCGATAGCCCCGCCCTCCTGCACCTTGACCTTCACAACATGGCGGCCCAGAGCGCTCCCTCTTCCCTCAAACAAATGGCGGCCGTGACCCTGGGCCGCTTCCCTGATCAGAGACCGCCACCTCCTTCCCCGGGCCTGGAGGGGCTTTTTTGTGTTTTTTTTACCTCTATCCGAGATTTGTGAATTCTGTCCGCTCCTTTCTCCCAGCGACGCTCCCACACACCGGCTCTGAGCGCCGCTCTCTGAAGCCGATCGCAGCTACTTGCCGGAGAATTCAGCTCCGTGTCTCTCCCTCTCCCTGTCCCGATCAGTGTGACACTGCGCATGTGCCACATCGGAACCAAACTGCGCGTGCGTCTGAGGTTTCCGGTGAGTTTATACAGATTATTCATAACTGAAGAGAATCATGGGTGAAATATTTGTCATTAACAACAGTTCTGTCGACTTACAGATATAGAGCTGGCTAGTATGAGAGTAGATTGTTCGGTCCAACTCAACCATACTGGCCAAGTATGTAAATTACCAGTCGTTCTGAGTTTGAAAACAAGTTTCTTACTCAATTTGTGCAAATCGATTGAAAATATGTACGTTATCAGATTTACATCACAACTATTTCTTAAAATCTCACATTGATTTATGACAGAGGTTTAACACTCCACTATGTAGTGAAAACGATCAATCCTGCAAAACAGTTTGCATTCTGACCAATCCTGACGCGTTCACTCCCGAGAATGCTTTGGCCCCGCCCCTCACTCACTCTGGTTCGAGGACCGGCCGCCGCTTGGTCCTCCAGTTCCGCCCCTTCCTCCCATTTGCAGAGTTGATTCGGGCGTGACTCAGCAGCTAAGCACCAGAAACATTAAGGGACAAGGGAATTTAGAGTCGATGTCTTGTGATGCGGTGAAAATATCCCGAATCTTGACCGGGAGGCCTGGGTTCAATTCACAGCGAGTGCAGGTGCGTCTAATAACAACTTTAAACAGGTTCATTCGGAAAAACAAGGGAACCGAGTAAAAACAATAGAAAATGCATACAATGTGGTGGGGTTCTCAATGTCAGATGATTTTAGTCTTTACCAAGTGTTTCAGGGCCCCAATGGGTCCCAGTACAGACTATTCCACTCCACCTAGTGCGCAGCCAGATACCAGGATTGTGGGGCAAATTGTTGTGGTGGGATCCAGAGGTGCTTTCCCTCTATTTTGGAGGTAAAAATAGGTGAGAGGAAGCAGGGTTTTGTATGGAGTTACCTGCTCCCCTCCTGTTGTAGCAACTTATTATTGCCCTAACTTGACCTCGTACGTTTTTGGTAGCGATCAGTGACATTTCGTAAGCCAACATACAAGATCTGTCACTCTGTTTAAGACAGCAGAAATCTCTTGTAGCACAATAGTCATAGAACAATACAGTGCAGAACAGGCCCTTCAGTCCTTGATGTCACGCTGACCTGTGAACTGATTCTCACCCCTACACTATCCCAAAATCACCCATGTCCTTATCTAAGGATTGTTTAAATCTTCCTGATGTGGCTGAGTTGTCTACATTAGCAGGTAGTACGTTCACAACCTTACCCCTCTCTGAGTAAAGAACCTGCCTCTGACATCTGTCTTAAATCTATCACTCCTCATTTGTAGTTATGCCCCCTCGTGCATACTGACATCATCATCCTAGAAAAAGACTTCCACTGTCTACCCTATCTAAGCCTCTGATCATCTTGTATGTCTCTATCAAATCCCCTCTTAGCCTTCTTGCCAAGGAGAACAGGTTCAAGTCTCTCAGCCTTTCCTCGTAAGACCTTCCCTCCAGAGTAGGCAATATCCTGGTTAATCTCCTCTGCACCATTTCCAATTCCTCCTGTCCTTCCAGAAATATGGGCACCAGAACTGCACACAGTATTCCAAGTATGGCTGCACCAGCTTTTTGTATCTTTGCAGCATGATATTGCGGCTCTGGAACTCAATTACTCTATGAATGAAACCTAACACACCATATGTCACCTTAACAGTACTATCCACCTGGGTGGCAACTTTCAGGGATCTATGTACATGGACTCCGACATCCCTCTGCACATCCACACTACCAAGAATCTTTCCATTGACCTAGTACTCTGCCTTCCTGTTATTCTTCTCAAAGTGCATCACCTCACATTTAGCTGCATTGAACTACATTTGCCACCTCTCAGCCCAATTCTGCAGTTTATCCAAGTCCCCCGCAATCTGTAACACACTTCCACACTGTCCACTACTCCACCGACTTTAGTGTCATCAGCAAATTTACTAATCCATCTACCTATGCTTGCGTCTAAGTCATTTCTAAAAATGACAAACAGCAGTGGTCCCAAAACAGATTTTTGTAGCACACCACTAGTAACTGGACTCCAGTTGAATATTTTCTATCAACCACCACTCACTGCCTTCCTTTAGAAAGCCAGTTTCTAATCCAAACTGCTAAATCACCCTCATTTCCATGCCTCTGCATTTTCTCCAACAGCCTACTATGTGGAACCTTATCAAAGGCTTTACTGAAGTCCATGTATACCACGTCAACTTCCCTACCCTCATCTACATGCTTGGTCACCTTCTCAAAAACCTCAATGAGGTTTGCGAGACATGACCTGCCTTAACGAAACCATGTTGATTATCTGAAATCAAATTGTTGTTTGCAAGATGATTATAAATCTTATCTCTTATAATCCTTTCCAAAACCTTTCCTACAACAGAAGTCAGGCACACTGGTGTATAATTACCTGGGTCATCTCTACTGCCCTTGAACAAAGGCACAACATTTGCAATCCTCCAGTCCTCTGGTACCAAACGTGTAGACAATGATGACTCAAATATGAAAGCCAAATGCTCTGCTATCTCCTCCCTAGCTTCCCAGAGAATCCTTGGATAAATCCCATCCAACCCAGGGGACTTGTCTACTTTCACTCTTTCTAGAATTGATAACACCTGTTTCTAACTAATCACGATCCTTTCTAGTCTAATATCTCATACCACATTCTTCTCCTCTACAATATTCTCCTTTCCCTGAGTGAAAACCAATGCGAAATGTTCGTTAGCACCTCTCCGATCTCCACATGGTACACACTCAACTTCCCATTCTGTCTTTGATTGGACCTGTTCCTACCGTAATCATCATTTTATTCCTCACATACCTATAGAAAACTTTAGGATTCTCCTTTATTCTATTTGCTAAAGACTGCTCGTGTCCTCTCTTTGCTCTTCTTAACTCTCTTTAAATCCTCCCTATCTGATCTGTAACTCTCCATCTCCTCATCTGAACCATCTTGTCTCATCAACACATAAGCCTCCTTCTTCTTCTTAACAAGCGATGCAATTTCTGTAATAAACCACGGATCCCTTACCTTATCACTTCCTCCCTGCCTGACAGGGACATACCTATCAAGGATATGCAATATCTCTTCCTTAAACCAGCTCCACATTTTCATTCTCTACATCCCCTGCATTTTGCTACGCTATTCTATGCATCCCAATTCCTGCGTAATTGCATTATAATTGTCCTTGCCCATTGATAACTCTTGCCCTGTGGCATGTACCTGTCCCTTTCCATTGCTAAACTAAACATATCTGAATTATGGTCATTCTCTCCAAAGTGCTCACCTAAAACTAAATCAAACACCTGGCCTGGTTCATTACCAATCACCAGATCCAATGTGGCCTCCCCCCTTGTTGGCCTTCGACATACTGTATCAGGAAACCCTCCTGTACACACTGGACAAAAATTGATCACCCAACGTATGAGAGTTATAGCATTCCCAGTCAATGTTGGGGAAGCTAAAGTCCCCCATAAGCTCTTCAGCCACGTTCTCAAACAGACTCGCTACCTCTCTGCACAGAAGCTAAAGTCCCCCATAATGCCCACCCTGGTACTTTTGCACTTACCCAGAATAATTTTGCTAATCCTCTCTTCAACTTCCCTGGAACTCTGTGGAGGCCTATAAAAAAAACTCTAAGCAGTGTGACCTCTCCTCTCCTGTTTCTAACCTCAGCCCACACTACCTCAGTAATAGAGTCCTCATCAAAAGTACTCACAGCCACCGTTATAATATCCTTGACTAACATGACTTGCATGGACCCATTGCAGTGCTTCAAACTCCATGAGGCAGCCATACTCTCTATGACAGACAGACTCAGTCTGGAACCTCCTCTGTCAGTATTATTGCCAGAGCCCGTAGCCTTTGCACTACTTAGCCATTTCTTGATGTTATCCAAACTGAATCAAACTGGCTTAAAACTCGCATCTGTGATGTTGGAAACCACTGCAGAAGGATGAGATGGATCATCCCACTTTGCACTTCTGGATACAGATAGCTGCAAATGCTGTTGTCGTATCTGGTGCATGGATGTGTGAGGCCCCTCCATCAGTAAAGGTGGGGATATCTGTGATGCTTCCTCCAGTGAGTTATTTAATTGTCCATCACCGTTCACAACTGGGTGTAGCAGAACTGCAGAGTTCCGATCTGTTCCATTGGATGTAGGATCACTTAGCTCTGTGGCTTGGTGCTGATGCTGTTTGAAATGCAGATGGTCCTGTTTGGTAGCTTCACCAGGTTGGCACTTCATTTTTAGGTACACCTGGTGCTGCTGTTGGCATGCCCTCCTTTCCTGTCCTTTGTGATGGGTGAGAGCAGGATTTACAAACCCACGAGATTACAGATTGAGCTGGAGTACAGTTCTGCTGCTGTTGATGTCCCACAGTGCCTCAGAGATCCAGTTTGAGATTCTACATCTCTTCAAAGTCTGTCCCATTTAGAACGGTGATAGTGTCACTCAACACAATGGAGGTTTTTCTCAACTTTCAGCCAAGACTTTGTCTCCAAGAGGAATGTGTCCTGTCCGATACCGTCATGGACAGATGTATCTGCAGCTGGTCAATTCATAACAATGAGATCAAGTATGTTTTTTCCCTCTTGGTTCCCTCACCACCCATTGCAGACTCAGTTGAACAGCTGTGTCCTTTAGGACCTGACCGGCTCAGTCAGTAATTCTGTTGCAGAGCTAGTCTCGATTGTGGACATTGAAATCCTGTACCCAGAGTACGTTTGACACCATTTTACTTCCCCAGTGCTTCCTCCAAATGGTGTTCAACATGAAAGAGAAGTGATTCATCAGCCAATGGAGGACAGTACCTAGTAATCAACAGGAGCCATGAGACTTCCTGGTGTCCGGAGTCAATGCTGAGTACTCAGAGGGCAAATCCTCCCTGTCTGTGCCACCACCTCTGCCTGGTCTGTCCTGCCGGTGGGACAGGACATATTCAGAGATTTCAGGAGAAAGTGAAGACCGCAGATGCTGGAGATCAGAGTCGAGAGTGTGGTGCTGGAAAAGCACAGCAGGTCAGGCTGATGAAGGGCTTAGGCTCGAAACGTCGATTCTCCTGCTCCTCGGATGCTGTCTGACCTGTTGTGCTTTTCCATCACCACAATCTCAATATCTTGGGATGGTGATGGTGGTGTCTGGTCATTGTCTGTAAGGGTTGATTTCATGAGTATGAGAATGTCAGGCTGTTCCTTGATTGGTCTGTGAGACAGCTCTGCACATTTTGACACCAAACTCCAGATGTTAGTCTGGAGGACGTTGCACCATCCAGAGGGCTGATTCTGTGGCTGTATTTTCTGGTGCCTTGTTAGATACCGAGTGGTCCACCCAGTTTCATTCCTTTGTTGAGACTTTGCAGTGATTAATACAGTGAGTAGCTGGCTGGGCCACTGTCGGGTTGGCAGGATTTTTTTTGCCATTGACAATGGTTTCATGGAGATCAGGAAATTCCTAATTCCAGTTATTTTTTCTTGAATTCAGATTCCACCATCTGCCAAGTTGGGATTCGAACCAGGACTTCAGTCATTTGTTTTAATATTTTGGATAAAAGTTAAATATATTAGGTTTGTTTAATCACTTTAAATATCACTTACCCAGGTTTTGTTTCTTTGTGAAACACTGTCCATCCTCCTGTCTCCTCCATCCAACAAGAAGAGTTTGGAGCACATGGCGTTTCTCTGTCACTAAGACTGAGATAATCCAATCTGCTGCTTCCCTCCCTCTCACTAGCCCACAGAGCCAAACTGCCTCACATGGTGTTCCTGGTTTTTGTGCTAAACTTACATCTTCTTCCAGTCTCTTGTCAAGCCTTATCAGAACTCATCTTGACCCTTTACCCTAATTTCACTAAACTATAGACTTTCCAACTCTCTTTCCTCCTCCTTCTCATCAGTCCCCCCTCACGGATTCACCAATATTGTTCCTTGTTCTGTCTTTTCTGGTTTTATCCTTCTCTCCCAAAATCCTGCTCCATCTCCACTCTCTCCCTTACCTTTCTGAATTCCTTGCATTTGGTGTCCTTGGCCCCTCCTGTATCTCACGTACACACTGCCAGGAGGTGCCATTGTGCAAAAGCACCATGTTGGGTTCACATGTACACTGACGATGCCCAGCTCTCCCTCCCCATCATCCCTCTCCATGACTCCACTGTTACTCAGTTATCAAACTGCTTACCACATTCCCACTACTCGATTAGGTGCAGTTTCCTCCTATGAAACATTGTAATGGTTAAACCCATTGTCTGACAAATTCCTTTCCCTTACTGCTGAGCCCCTCCCTCTCACTGGGAACGATGCAGCAGAACTACACTCTTCACAATATTATTACAGTTATATCTGATGTGAAGCTGACCTTCTGATCAGACATCTACACAATCCCAAACACCAGGAATTCCAATCTCTTAAATGTTGCTTGTCTCCTCCTCACTCCAGATCCCTTGCTACTGAAACCCCTTACCCGTGTTCCGTTAAA
>NW_026868346.1:0-12500 GCF_020745735.1 Hemiscyllium ocellatum
CACCCCACACCCACACCCCACACCCACACCCCACACCCCACACCCCACACCCCACTCCCTCCCCACTCCCTCCTGACCCTATTCCCTGTGAGCAGTAACTTTCCAAGCAGCTTTGTGCTTGACCTCCAGACTGCCTGGACACGGGGATTGCAGAGACTGGATGTTCCTCCAGGTCTGAGCTTCCCAGGGCAGCACCCCCTGAGTATTCCGGATCCCCGGACTAGCCCGGGTAGAGATATTCCCAACTCCAGTACCTGGTCAACTCTCACTCTCGGAGAATTTGGACAGAGAGGACACACTGCAGCTCGCACAGAGAGGGAAGGATTCTTCCTGCTAATCCACGTCTCCCTAAGGCACACACAACACTCTCTCCCTCTCTGTCACTCTCTCTCCCTCTCTCTCTCTCTCTGTCACTCTCTGTCTCTCTCGCAATCTCTCTCTCTTTGTCTATGTCTCTCTCTCTCTGTCTGTCAGTCTCTCTCAATCTGTCTCTCTCTGTCTCTCTCTCGCAATCTCTCTCGATCTCTGTCTCTCTCTGTCACTCTTTCTCTCTCTGTCTATCTCTCTCACTCAATTTCTCTTTGTCTGTCAGTCTCTCTCAATCTATCTCTCTCTCTCTCTCAATCTCTCTGTCTCTCTGTCTATTTCTGACTATCTTTCTATCTCTGTCACTCTCTGTCTCTCTGTCTCAGTCTCGTTCACTCTCTGTCGTTCTCTCTCCCTCCCCACCACTCTGTCTCTCCCTCCCACTGTCCCGATCTCGGATCAACAACAATTCCCAAACATCGGGATACAATCAAGGGGCCGGGAATGGGGAGGGAGAGAGCAGATGGATACAGTAGACAGCTTTCTCCATCTGCAGGTCTACACCAGCACTGCACGGAATTCACCGCCCAGCGCTGAGGGAGGGCCGCACTGTCGGAGGGTCAGTGCTGAGGGAGTGCCGCACTGTCGGAGGGTCAGTGCTGAGGGAGGGTCGCACTGTCGGAGGGTCAGTGCTGAGGGAGGGCCGCACTGTCGGAGGGTCAGTGCTGAGGCAGGGCCGCACTGTCGGAGGGTCAGTGCTGAGGGAGGGCCGCACTGTCGGAGTGTCAGTGCTGAGGGAGGGCCGCACTGTGGGAGGGTCAGTGCTGAAGGAGTGCCGCACTGTCGGAGGGTCAGTGCTGAGGGAGGGCCGCACTGTCGGAGGGTCAGTGCTGAGGGAGGGCCGCACTGTCGGAGGGTCAGTGCTGAGGGAGTGCCGCACTGTCGGAGGGTCAGTGCTGAGGGAGGGCCGCACTGTCGGAGGGTCAGCGCTGAGGGAGGGCCGCACTGTGGGAGGGTCAGTGCTGAAGGAGTGCCGCACTGTCGGAGGGTCAGTGCTGAGGGAGGGCCGCACTGTCGGAGGGTCAGTGCTGAGGGAGGGCCGCACTGTCGGAGGGTCAGTGCTGAGGGAGGGCCGCACTGTCGGAGGGTCAGTGCTGAGGGAGGGCCGCACTGTCGGAGGGTCAGTGCTGAGGGAGGGCCGCACTGTCGGAGGGTCAGTGCTGAGGGAGGGCCGCACTTTGGGAGGGTCAGTGCTGAGGGAGGGCCGCACTGTCGGAGGGTCAGTGCTGAGGGAGCGCCGCACTGTCGGAGGGTCAGTGCTGAGGGAGAGCCGCACTGTCGGAGGGTCAGTGCTGAGGGAGGGCCGCACTGACGGAGGGACAGTGCTGAGGGAGCGCCGCACTGTCGGAGGGTCAGTGCTGAGGGAGGGCCGCACTGTCGGAGGGTCAGTGCTGAGGGAGGGCCGCACTGTGGGAGGGTCAGTGCTGAAGGAGTGCCGCACTGTCGGAGGGTCAGTGCTGAGGGAGGGCCGCACTGTCGGAGGGTCAGTGCTGAGGGAGGGCCGCACTGTCGGAGGGTCAGTGCTGAGGGAGGGCCGCACTGTCGGAGGGTCAGTGCTGAGGAAGGGCCGCACTGTCGGAGGGTCAGTGCTGAGGGAGCGCCGCACTGTCGGAGGGTCAGTGCTGAGGGAGGGCCGCACTGTCGGAGGGTCAGTGCTGAGGGAGGGCCGCACTGTGGGAGGGTCAGTGCTGAGGGAGGGCCGCACTGTCGGAGGGTCAGTGCTGAGGGATGGCCGCACTGTCGGAGGGTCAGTGCTGAGGGAGGGCCGCACTTTGGGAGGGTCAGTGCTGAGGGAGGGCCACACTGTCGGAGGGTCAGTGCTGAGGGAGCGCCGCACTGTCGGAGGGTCAGTGCTGAGGGAGAGCCGCACTGTCGGAGGGTCAGTGCTGAGGGAGCGCCGCACTGTCGGAGGGTCAGTGCTGAGGGAGGGCCGCACTGTCGGAGGGTCAGTGCTGAGGGAGTGGGCACTGTCGGAGGGTCAGTACTGAGGGAGGGCCGCACTGTCGGAGGGTCAGTGCTGAGGGAGGGCCGCACTGTCGGAGGGTCAGTGCTGAGGGAGGGCCGCACTGTGGGAGGGTCAGTGCTGAGGGAGGGCCGCACTGTCGGAGGGTCAGTGCTGAGGGAGCGCCGCACTGTCGGAGGGTCAGTGCTGAGGGAGGGCCGCACTGTCGGAGGGTCAGTGCTGAGGGAGCGCCGCACTGTCGGAGGGTCAGTGCTGAGGGAGAGCCGCACTGTCGGAGGGTCAGTGCTGAGGGAGCGCCGCACTGTCGGAGGGTCAGTGCTGAGGGAGGGCCGCACTGTCGGAGGGTCAGTGCTGAGGGAGGGCCGCACTGTCGGAGGGTCAGTGCTGAGGGAGGGCCGCACTGTGGGAGGGTCAGTGCTGAGGGAGGGCCGCACTGTCGGAGGGTCAGTGCTGAGGGATGGCCGCACTGTCGGAGGGTCAGTGCTGAGGGAGGGCCGCACTTTGGGAGGGTCAGTGCTGAGGGAGGGCCGCACTGTCGGAGGGTCAGTGCTGAGGGAGCGCCGCACTGTCGGAGGGTCAGTGCTGAGGGAGGGCCGCACTGTCGGAGGGTCAGTGCTGACGGAGGGCCGCACTGTCGGAGGGTCAGAGCTGAGGGAGGGCCGCACTGTCGGAGGGTCAGTGCTGACGGAGGGCCACACTGTCGGAGGGTCAGTGCTGAGGGAGTGCCGCACTGTCGGAGGGTCAGTGCTGAGGGAGGGCCGCACTGTCGGAGGGTCAGTACTGAGGGAGGGCCGCGCTGTCGGAGGGTTAGTGCTGAGGGAGCGCCGCTCTGTTGGAGGGTGAGTGCTGAGGGAGGACCGCTCTGTGGGAGGGTCAGTGCTGAGGGAGGGCCGCACTGTCGGAGGGTCAGTGCTGAGGGAGGGCCGCACTGTCGGAGGGTCAGTACTGAGGGAGGGCCGCGCTGTCGGAGGGTTAGTGCTGAGGGAGGGCCGCACTGTCGGAGGGTGAGTGCTGAGGGAGGGCCGCGCTGTCAGAGGGTCAGTGCTGAGGGAGCGCCGCACTGTCGGAGGGTCAGTGCTGAGGGAGCGCCGCACTGTCGGAGGGTCAGTGCTGAGGGAGCGCCGCACTGTCGGAGGGTCAGTGCTGAGGGAGGGCCGCACTGTGTGAGGGTCAGTGCTGAGGGACGGCCGCACTGTCGGAGGGTCAGTGCTGAGGCAGGGCCGCACCGTGGGAGGGTCAGTGCTGAGGGAGGGCCGCACTGTCGGAGGGTCAGTGCTGAGGGAGGGCCGCACTGTCGGAGGGTCAGTGCTGAGGGAGGGCCGCACTGTCGGAGGGTCAGTGCTGAGGGAGGGCCGCACTGTCGGAGGGTCAGTGCTGAGGGAGGGCCGCACTGTCGGAGGGTCAGTGCTGAGGGAGGGCCGCACTGTCGGAGGGTCAGTGCTGAGGGAGGGCCGCACTGTCGGAGGGTCAGTGCTGAGGGAGGGCCGCACTGTCGGAGGGTCAGTGCTGAGGGAGGGCCGCACTGTCGGAGGGTCAGTGCTGAGGGAGGGCTGTGCTGTGCAGAATATTTTGGGCAGGACTTTGTGGTGAAACCCTCCCCCTCTTTTACTGAAAGTTGTTTGTTTTTCTACAAAATGGAGATTATCTTTTTCTGATCTAACCTTTCGATCACGAACGAGTGATAATTAACACATTTATTTTTGACAGAATTAGGTCAGGGCACCATCTCATCGCTGCCCGAGGGCGAGGGCAGGAGCTGGGTTTGTCACTGAGGGTCCCCTCGGGAACTGAGCCGACCTGGAGGCTGTGGGAGCAGAGGGACAACGGGTTAGACCCAGGATCCCGGAGCGTGTCTGTGGATCCTGGGAATGGGGACGGATGGGAGGGGAGCTGGAGGGGGCCGGGAGAGGTAGACGGGCTGAAGGGGTCACTGAGTCCAGGCGCTCCCCCAGCCGGGAATTCTGTATCCGACCTGGGGAGGAATGGACTCTGGGAGTCGGGAAGCAGAGGGGCATGGATTGTGGGGAGTCAGGACGTTGGTGGGGTGGGGTGCGGGGGGATGTGACACCCCGGGGTGCTGTCATGTTCCAGAACCTGGTGACAGCAGGGAATTCTGGGTGGAAGCACATGCCTGCGTCAAAGGCAGAGGTGGTGAGGGCATGCAGACACTCACTCCCATCGGTGCGAGGAGGCCATTCAGCCCCTCCAGCCAGCTCCGACACTCAATACCAGAGTGGCTGACCCCTCCACCCCAACACCCACTCAGCCTGAACTCCATCTCCCGGCCTCCTCCCCTCGAGCCCGTCTCTCCTTAACGCTCTCTCCACCTCCTCGTTCAGCTGAGTCCATGTCCCAGCATGCACCGTGCCCTGCGGGGTGTGACGTCCACAGACCCACGAGAGACAGAGAGAGAGAGAGAGGTCATCCCTCCTGGGTCCTGTTTCACATCGGCAACCTCTCACCCTCAACCTCTGACCTCTCGCTCCCGTGTGCCCCGCGTGGGGGAACACCCTCTCCCTGTCCACTTTGTCCATCCCTTCCCCCTCCCCCCAACCTTTAGCATCTCACTGACCTCCGTCATGTCTCCCCTCGTTCTCTCTGGAACCAGATTTGGGGTGAGGGGGTGAGCGGCCATCTTGACCCGCTGCAGCCCATGTGCTGTGGGCAGACCCACAATGCCCCTGAGGGAGGGAATTCCGGGATTCTGACTTTTAAACCCGATTCATGTGGTAACAGAAACGAGAAAGCTTTCCTTACAAAAACTAAGTCAATTTATGGCAACGCATTTAATGTTAATAAGAAAGGTGAAGTGAAAGCGTGTGGCGCTGTGGTTGGGCCATGTTACCCTGAATTGTCCCACAGTGTTCAGGGATGTGTAGGTTAGGGTGGATTGGCCGTGCTAAATTGTCCCACAGTGTTCAGGGATGTGTAGGTTAGTGTGGATTGGCCGTGCTAAATTGTCCCACAGTGTTCAGGGCTGTGTAGGTTAGGGTGGATTGGCCGTGCTAAATTGTCCCACAGTGTTCAGGGACGGGTAGGTTAGGGTGTATTAGTCGGAGGGAGATGTCGAGCAATGGGGGATGGATGTGTGTGGGTTAGTCTTTGCAGGGTCGGTGTGGACTGGTTGGGCTGAAAGGCCTGTTTCCACACTGTCGGGATTCGAAGGTCCTTCCTCCAATAGTCTGACATTGGCAGCCGTGACTGGAAAATCTAACACCATTCCGGATTTTCCCAGTGGCACTCCCTCCGGCGTTGTATCTGCCCACGGGAGGTTGTTCCATGCTCTGCCGTTGTTGCTCGGATTCCCGGATGGTGTTCCGACCTGGAATTATTCCGGACAGCGGTCGAGGCCATGGCTGACACATCGGGCAGTGCAGTGACTGTAACAAGTTCAGCAACATGAAGTTCCTGGAACAGGAGTTCCCTGGTTTGGGGTGGATGCTGTTAACTAGGGACCAATTAGGGAGCCCTGGCTGACAGAGACATACAGGAGGGTCAGGGGTCCTCCTCCCTCTGAGGGCTGGCTCTGACGGAGGTGGATCAGTGCCAAGGACTCTCCGAGAGTCAGTAAATGGGTGATTTTGTCATGGGATACCGGTCTCCCTGGAGTGATTTTAGCGGTACTGGTCCCTGCGGGACACTGCGGCATAGAGTCATAGAGAGGTACAGCAGGGAAACAGACCCTTCGGCCCAACCGGTCCATGCCGACCCAGATATCCCAACCCAATCTAGTCCCACCTGCCAGCACCCGGCCCATATCCCCCCAAACCCTTCCTATCCATATCCCCATCCAAATGCCTCTTAAATGTTGTCATTGTACCAGCCTCCACCACATCCTCTGGCAGCTCATTCCATACACGTACCACCCTCTGGGGGAAAAAGTCGCCCCTTAGGTCCCTTTTATATCTTTCCCCCTCTCACCCTAAACCTATGCCCCTCTAGTTCTGGACTCCCCCCACCCCAGGGAAAAGACTTTGCCTATTTACCCTATCCATGTCCCTCATGATTTTGTAAACCTCTATAAGGTCACCCCTCAGCCTCCGACGCTCCAGGGAAAACAGCCCCAGCCTGTTCAGCCTCTCCCTGTAGCTCAGACCCTCCAACCCTGGCAACATCCTTGTAAATCTTTTCCGGACGCTTTCACAGCATCCTTCCGATATGAGGGAGACCGGAACTGCCCGCAATATTCCAACAGTGGCCTACTGCCATTCCATTCCTCAAGGAACCATGACTGCTCTCCGCCCCGTGCCTCTCACTCCCCCTCAGGATGAGGCCTAGTTGCACCTTCCCCCCTCACTGCATCCTTCGCCCATTCACCACAGCGGGCCCTCGGAGGAACTCGTCCCCCGCTCGTCCCTCAGAGTGCCCTCGTGTCGCCCCGCTGCGTTTGGAGGTTCAAACGCCTCAGGTCTCGAAAATCTGGACCAGAAACGCAAGGCTGGGACAGAGGACTCAATTTGCTGGCACATTGTCCCAGCAACATTGGGGGGGGGGGGGGGGGGGTTGAGCAGCAACTGATCCTGTCGCTTATCCACCTGAAAGCTTTGCCAGGCTACTTTCCGGACTTGTGGCATTCAGCAGGTGGATCATGAGAGACGTGAAGCAGCGGAAAACCTGCCCAAATAAACCACCAAATAAAAGTGGAAGGCTTTCCAGTTCTCGACACAGTGCCGACATGTCGCCATGCCCAGTTCGAGGGTGATGCACCGGCTGGTCACTCAGAGTCGGGCCCAGTCTCTCACTGTCAAGAAAGCGACAGGGACTGAACTTCCAGTTCATGACGGCACCAAATCTCAGAGGCTTCTCACAGCCCGGTGCCTGGAGGAATCATGTCCAAGGTAAGATCTTTCACACGTCGGGCCGATGTTATTGTGGCAGACCACAAAAAAGGTACTCGGTTTATCTCCACAAATCTTCAACAGTTTCCTCGTCTCCATGGAGACCAGCTCAGGAAAGGAGTCAATGATTAAGTGATAGACAGAGCAACAAACGCGTTAAAGCTGTCCCTATCTCTGTAACCCCCCTCCGGCCCCTACACCCCCTCCCTATCTCTGTAACCCCCCTCCGGCCCCTACACCCCTTCCCTATCTCTGTAACCCCCTCCGGCCCCTACACCCCCTCCCTATCTCTGTAACCCCCTCCAGCCCCTACACCCCCTCCCTATCTCTGTAACCCCTTCCAGTCCCTACACCCCCTCCCTATCTCTGTAACCCCCTCCAGTCCCCACATCCCCTCCCTATCTCTGTACCCCCTCCAGCCCCTACACCCCCTCCCTATCTCTGTAACCCCTTCCAGTCCCTACACCCCCTCCCTATCTCTGTAACCCCCTCCAGTCCCCACATCCCCTCCCTATCTCTGTAACCCCCCTCCAGCCCCTACACCCCCTCCCTATCTCTGTAACCCCTTCCAGTCCCTACACCCCCTCCCTATCTCTGTACCCCCTCCAGCCCCTACACCCCCTCCCTATCTCTGAAACCCACTCCAGCCCCTACACCCCCTCCCTATCTCTGTACCCCCTCCAGCCCCTACACCCCCTCCCTATCTCTATAACCCCCCTCCAGCCCCTACACCCCCTCCCTATCTCTGTAACCCCCTCCAGCCCCTATACCCCCTCCCTATCTCTGTAACCCCCTCCATTGAGAGTGTGGTTGCTGGAAAAGCGCAGCAGGTCAGGCAGCATCCGAGGAGCAGGGAATCGACGTTTCAGGCAAAAGCCCTTTCCTGGGATGCTGCCTGACCTGCTGCGCTTTTCCAGCACCACACTCTCAACTCTAATCTCCACATCAGCAGCCCTCACAATCTCCATCTCTGACGCCCCTTCCCCCCTCCCCAGCTCGGTTTAAACAACTTCCGTTCCTCTGTTTCACAGCTGCGCTGCCAAGGCTCACTCACACGAAACAAACTCAACTCTCACGTGGTGGGAGAAGGAGGTAAGGTTACATTAGAATCCCGAAGGTGTGCAGAGGCCATTCAGCCTGAATGGGACAATTTAGCACGGCCAATCCACCCTAACCTGCACATCCCTGAACACTATGGGACAATTTAGCACGGCCAATCCACCCTAACCTACGCATCCCTGAACACTGTGGGACAATTTAGCACGGCCAATCCACCCTAACCTGCACATCCCTGAGCACTATGGGACAATTCAGGGTAACATGGCCCAACCACAGCGCCACACGCTTTCACTTCACCTTTCTTATTAACATTAAATATGTTGCCACAAATTGACTTAGTTTTTGTAAGGAAAGCTTTCTCGTTTCTGTTACCACATGAATCGGGTTTAAAAGTCAGAATCCCGGAATTCCCTCCCTCAGGGGCATTGTGGGTCTGCCCACAGCACATGGGCTGCAGCGGGTCAAGGTGGCCGCTCACTCCCTCACCACCTTCTCAAAGGTCTGGGGTCAACTAGGGACAGGGAAGAGCCGTCCTGGGCCCACCCACACCCCAGGAATGAATTTGAAAACACACGTTTTAAAGGTTCTCTCCTGAATTGGTGAATAAGGAACGAGGGAACGCACCATCAGTGCTTTTTAGCTTAATATATATTTAATTCATTTTACATCCCATTCCTGAAGATGCTGGGTCCATTTTGGAAGTATTTCACTTCAGATTATTATAGGAATACATCACGTTGGCTAAATTATCGGTGTTTAACATGCTTGGATTCACACACACACACAGAGCTCCGAAGTAGGTAATAAGGAAGGCAACCGGAATTCCGCTTCTGTCCTGACAGGAAGCGAGTTGAAAAGTCAGGAAGTGTTTGGTGTAAGTGTTCAAGGCTCCAGTGAGACCAGGCCATGGAGTGTGGCCTACTGGTCTGGTAGGCCCCTGCCCCCTCCCCTCCCCTCCCCCACCCTGACACGAGTGTGTTGGGGGTCAGCTCCCTCAGTAGGTCCCAGAGGGGACGGGGTTTAGTCAGAGACAGAGCAGTTTGTCTCGATACTGTCCGGGGGGAGTGCAGAGGGAACGAGGGGAGACGTGACGGAGGTCAGTGAGATGCTAAAGGTCGGGGGGGGGGGGGCGGGGGGTGGACAGGGAGAGGGTGTTCCCCCACACGGGGCACACGGGAGCGAGAGGTCAGAGGTTGAGGGTGAGAGGTTGCCGATGTGAAACAGGGCCCAGGAGGGATGACCTCTCTCTCTCTCTGTCTCTCGTGGGTCTGTGGACGTCACCCCCCGCAGGGCACGGTGCATGCTGGGACATGGACTCAGCTGAACGAGGAGGTGGAGAGAGCGTGAAGGAGAGACAGGCTCGAGGGGAGGAGGCCAGGAGTTCAGGCTGAGTGGGTGTTGGGGTGGAGGGGTCAGCCACTCTGGTATTGAGTGTCGGAGCTGGCTGGAGGGGCTGAATGACCTCCTCGCACCAATGGGAGTGAGTGTCTGCATGCCCTCACCACCTCTGCCTTAGACCCAGGCGTGTGCTTCCACCCAGAATTCCCTGCTGTCACCAGTTTCTGGAACATGACAGCACCCCGGGGTGTCACATCCCCCCGCACCCCACCCCACCAACATCCTGACTCCCCACAATCCGTGCCCCTCTGCTTCCCGACTCCCAGAGTCCATTCCTCCCCAGGTCGGATACAGAATTCCCGGCTGGGGGAACGCCTGGACTCAGTGACCCCTTCAGGCCGTCTACCTCTCCCGGCCCCCTCCAGCTCCCCTCCCATCCATCCCCATTCCCGGGATCCACAGACACGCTCCGGGATCCTGGGTCTAACCCGTTGTCCCTCTGCTCCCACAGCCTCCAGGTCGGCCCAGTTCCCGAGGGGACCCTCAGTGACAAACCCAGCTCCTGCCCTCACCCTCGGGCAGCGATGAGATGGTGCCCTGACCTAATTCTGTCAAAAATAAATGTGTTAATTATCACTCGTTCGTGATCGAAAGGTTAGATCAGAAAAAGATAATCTCCATTTTGTAGAAAAACAAACAACTTTCAGTAAAAGAGGGGGAGGATTTCACCACAAAGTCCTGCCCAAAATATTCTGCACAGCACAGCCCTCCCTCAGCACTGACCCTCCGACAGTGCGGCCCTCCCTCAGTACTGACCCTCCGACAGTGCGGCCCTCCCTCAGCACTGACCCTCCGACAGTGCGGCCCTCCCTCAGTACTGACCCTCCGACAGAGCGGCCCTCCCTCAGCACTGACCCTCCGACAGTGCGGCCCTCCCTCAGCACTGACCCTCCCACAGTGCGGCCCTCCCTCAGCACTGACCCTCCGACAGTGCGGCACTCCCTCAGCACTGACCCTCCGACAGTGCGGCCCTCCCTCAGCACTGACCCTCCGACAGTGCGGCCCTCCCATAGTACTGACCCTCCGACAGTGCACCCCTCCCTCAGCACTGACCCTCCGACAGTGCGGCCCTCCCTCAGCACTGACCCTCCGACAGTGCGGCACTGCACTGACCCTCCGACAATGCGGCCCTCCCTCAGCACTGACCCTCCCACAGTGCGGCCCTCCCTCAGCACTGACCCTCCCACAGTGCGGCCGTCCCTCAGCACTGACCCTCCCACAGTGCGGCCCTCCCTCAGCACTGACCCTCCGACAGTGCGGCCCTCCCTCAGCACTGACCCTCCGACAGTGCGGCCCTCCCTCAGCACTGACCCTCCGACAGTGCGGCCCTCCCTCAGTCCTGACCCTCCGACAGTGCGGCACTCCCTCAGCACTGACCTCTGACAGTGCGGCACTCCCTCAGCACTGACCCTTCGACAGTGCGGCCATCCCTCAGCACTGACCCTCCGACAGTGCGGCCCTCCCTCAGCACTGACCCTCTGACAGTGCGGCACTCCCTCAGCACTGACCATCCGACAGTGCGGCCCTCCCTCAGTCCTGACCCTCCGACATTGCGGCTCTCCCTCGGCACTGACTCTCCGACAGTGCGGCCCTCCCTCAGCCCTGACCCTCCGACAGTGCGGCCCTCCTGGCAGGGGTTTATTGGCGTCCTGTACCGTGACTGACTCAGCGTTTGTCCAGTTGGAGTCTGAGTCTGTGGGATTTCCTGTTCCTTATTTGTCTGTTTTGAGGCGAGCTGTTCACACACTCTGCTCCGTGGGCTGCTGCCTCGTTCCTCCCTGCCCCGTCCCTGACGGGTGCTGAACATGTCGCTGGTTTCCGTGGTTACGCTGACAGGAACCACAGACGAGAAGTTGCTCAATCTGCTCTGAGTCTCTCTCACAGGCGGCCTTGCGTCGTCAGCTGTTGCCCCAAAGAGGTGGGTGGCGGAGGGCTCTGAGTTTCGGCGGTCTCTGATCCTGCATTCGTTGTGCCGCAGCGGACTCAGGCGTGGTTCCCCACTTCCGAAGTCAAGGTAAGGTCCAAGATCCTACTCTGATGTCCACCCAAAATATATATATATATAGCGAGAGAGAGAGAGAGAGGGACAGACCCAAAGGTAGGTAGGATTGATGTGGGCAGAGCGGTAGATGTGATCTATATGGACTTCAGTAAGGTGTTTGACAAAGGTTCCCCATGGGAGACTGATTAGCAAGGTTAGATCTCATGGAATACAGGGAGAACTAGCCATTTGGATACAGAACTGGCTCAAAGGTAGAAGACAGAGGGTGGTGGTGGAGGGTTGTTTTTCAGACTGGAGGCCTGTGACCAGTGGAGTGCCACAAGGATCGGTGCTGGGCCCTCTACTTTTTGTCATTTACATCAATGATTTGGATGCGAGCATAAGGGGTACAGTTAGTAAGTTTGCAGATGACCCCAAAATTGGAGGTGTAGTGGACAGCGAAGAGGGTTACCTCAGATTACAACAGGATCTGGACCAGATGGACCAATGGGCTGAGAAGTGGCAGATGGAGTTTAATTCAGATAAATGCGAGGTGCTGCATTTTGGGAAAGCAAATCTTAGCAGGACTTATACACTTAATGGTAAGGTCCTGGGGAGTGTTGCTGAACAAAGAGACCTAGGTGTGCAAGTTCATAGCTCCTCGAAAGTGGAGTCGCAGGTAGATAGGATAGTGAAGGCAGCGTTTGGTATGCTTTCCTTTATTGGTCAGAGTATTGAGTACAGGAGTTGGGAGGTCATGTTGCGGCTGTACAGGACATTGGTTAGGCCCCTGTTGGAATATTGGGTGCAATTCTGGTCTCCTTCCTATCGGAACGATGTTGTGAAACTTGAAAGGGTTCAGGAGAGATTTACAAGGATGTTGCCAGGGTTGGAG
>NW_026868346.1:15000-54178 GCF_020745735.1 Hemiscyllium ocellatum
GAAGTGAATACCAGACTCAGGATGTTACTTTGTGAGACTTGGGGTTAGGCTGCACTTAGATCTCCGCTCTGGCCCACCACATCACAAGAACGATGTGGAGGCTTTGGAGATGGTGTGAAAGAGATTGACCATGATGCTGCCTGAATGAGAGGGGGGTGAGGGGAGGCGAGAGAAACCCGGAGTGCTTTCTCTGGAGTTCAAGGGGCAGACTCGACAGAGATCTATAAAACCATGAGGTGCATAAACAGAGTCAGAAACTTTGTCTGAGAGTTGATATGTCTAAGACCGGGGGGGGGGGGGGGGGGGAGGCAGGCTTTGAAATGTGGGAGTGTTCAAAGGAGACGCGAGAGGCAAGGTTTATTTCCCCAGAGAGTGTGGAACAGGCAACTGGCTTGGGGGTGGAGATAGGGAGCAAAGGGAACACAGGAAGATGCAAGGGATGGAGGGATATGGACCAAGGAATTATTGGAGAAGGTTCTGAGGGACAGGGGCTCTTCATGTTTGGAATACAATGGATTTATTGGGTGTTGGGTAACATGGCTCGCGTGGGGATGGTGATGTCTCTCTCTCACTCTCTCTCTCTCTCTCTGGGTTCGGTGACGATCGATGGGGACCAGGCCAGTGGATGTTGTCCCTCACGGACTCCCACGAGTCTCTGACAGGCTCACTCACGGCAGAAGGGGAAATAACGTGGGGATGGGCGGTGAGCTGGTGAGATGGACACTCGGCACGGGCTTGGTCCTGGAAGGCAGAGGGTAGCAGCTAAAAGCTGACTAGGCCCAGGCTGTTTTCCCTGGAGCGTCGGAGGCTGAGGGGCGACCGTATAGAGGTTTACAAAATCATGAGGGACATGGATAGGGTAAATAGACAAAGTCTTTTCCCTGGGGTGGGGGAGTCCAGAACTAGAGGGGCATAGGTTTAGGATGAGAGGGGAAAGATACAAATGACATCTAAGGGGCAACTTTTTCACTCAGCGGGTGGAACGTGTATGCAATGAGCTGCCAGAGGATGTGGTGGAGGCTGGTACAATCACAACATTTAACAAGCATTTTGATGTAGATTAGATTCGCGACAGTATGGAAACATGTCCCTCTGCCCAACAAGACCACACCGACACTCCAAAGAGAAGTCCACGCAGAGCCACTCCCCCTACCCTATATTGCCCCCTGACTAATGCACCGAATACTACGGGACAATTTAGCACGGCCAATCCACCCTAACCTATACATCCCTGGGCACTATGGGACAATTTAGCTGTTAGTGACCACGCCCCTGTGTAATCAGGCTGCTGTTAGTGACCACGCCCCTGTGTAATCAGGCTGCTGTTAGTGACCGGGCCCCTGTGTAATCAGGCTGCTGTTAGTGACCGGGCCCCTGTGTAATCAGGCTGCTGTTAGTGACCACGCCCCTGTGTAATCAGGCTGCTGTTAGTGACCACGCCCCTGTGTAATCAGGCTGCTGTTAGTGACCGGGCCCCTGTGTAATCAGGCTGCTGTTAGTGACCGGGCCCCTGTGTAATCAGGCTGCTGTTAGTGACCACGCCCCTGTGTAATCAGGCTGCTGTTAGTGACCGGGCCCCTGTGTAATCAGGCTGCTGTTAGTGACCGGGCCCCTGTGTAATCAGGCTGCTGTTAGTGATCACGCCCCTGTGTAATCAGGCTGCTGTTAGTGACCGGGCCCCTGTGTAATCAGGCTGCTGTTAGTGACCACGCCCCTGTGTAATCAGGCTGCTGTTAGTGACCGGGCCCCTGTGTAATCAGGCTGCTGTTAGTGACCGGGCCCCTGTGTAATCAGGCTGCTGTTAGTGACCACGCCCCTGTGTAATCAGGCTGCTGTTAGTGACCGGGCCCCTGTGTAATCAGGCTGCTGTTAGTGACCACGCCCCTGTGTAATCAGGCTGCTATTAGTGACTGGGCCCCTGTGTAATCAGGCTGCTGTTAGTGACCGGGACTCTGTGTAATCAGGCTGCTGTTAGTGACCACGCCCCTGTGTAATCAGGCTGCTGTTAGTGACCGGGCCCCTGTGTAATCAGGCTGCTGTTAGTGACCGGGCCCCTGTGTAATCAGGCTGCTGTTAGTGACCGGGCCCCTGTGTAATCAGGCTGCTGTCAGTGACCGGGCCCCTGTGTAATCAGGCTGCTGTTAGTGACCGGGCCCCTGTGTAATCAGGCTGCTGTTAGTGACCACGCCCCTGTGTAATCAGGCTGCTGTTAGTGACCACGCCCCTGTGTAATCAGGCTGCTGTTAGTGACCGCGCCCCTGTGTAATCAGGCTGCTGTTAGTGACCGCGCCCCTGTGTAATCAGGCTGCTGTTAGTGACCGCGCCCCTGTGTAATCAGGCTGCTGTTAGTGACCGGGCCCCTGTGTAATCAGGCTGCTGTTAGTGACCACGCCCCTGTGTAATCAGGCTGCTGTTAGTGACCGGGCCCCTGTGTAATCAGGCTGCTGTTAGTGACCACGCCCCTGTGTAATCAGGCTGCTGTTAGTGACCACGCCCCTGTGTAATCAGGCTGCTATTAGTGACCGGGCCCCTGTGTAATCAGGCTGCTGTTAGTGACCGGGCCCCTGTGTAATCAGGCTGCTGTTAGTGACCACGCCCCTGTGTAATCAGGCTGCTGTTAGTGACCACGCCCCTGTGTAATCAGGCTGCTGTTAGTGACCGGGCCCCTGTGTAATCAGGCTGCTGTTAGTGACCACGCCCCTGTGTAATCAGGCTGCTGTTAGTGACCGGGCCCCTGTGTAATCAGGCTGCTGTTAGTGACCACGCCCCTGTGTAATCAGGCTGCTGTTAGTGACCACGCCCCTGTGTAATCAGGCTGCTGTTAGTGACCACGCCCCTGTGTAATCAGGCTGCTGTTAGTGACCGGGCCCCTGTGTAATCAGGCTGCTGTTAGTGACCACGCCCCTGTGTAATCAGGCTGCTGTTAGTGACCGGGCCCCTGTGTAATCAGGCTGCTGTTAGTGACCGGGCCCCTGTGTAATCAGGCTGCTGTTAGTGACCACGCCCCTGTGTAATCAGGCTGCTGTTAGTGACCACGCCCCTGTGTAATCAGGCTGCTGTTAGTGACCGGGCCCCTGTGTAATCAGGCTGCTGTTAGTGACCACGCCCCTGTGTAATCAGGCTGCTGTTAGTGACCACGCCCCTGTGTAATCAGGCTGCTGTTAGTGACCACGCCCCTGTGTAATCAGGCTGCTGTTAGTGACCGGGCCCCTGTGTAATCAGGCTGCTGTTAGTGACCGGGACTCTGTGTAATCAGGCTGCTGTTAGTGACCACGCCCCTGTGTAATCAGGCTGCTGTTAGTGACCGGGCCCCTGTGTAATCAGGCTGCTGTTAGTGACCGGGCCCCTGTGTAATCAGGCTGCTGTCAGTGACCGGGCCCCTGTGTAATCAGGCTGCTGTTAGTGACCGGGCCCCTGTGTAATCAGGCTGCTGTTAGTGACCGGGCCCCTGTGTAATCAGGCTGCTGTTAGTGACCGCGCCCCTGTGTAATCAGGCTGCTGTTAGTGACCACGCCCCTGTGTAATCAGGCTGCTGTTAGTGACCACGCCCCTGTGTAATCAGGCTGCTGTTAGTGACCCGGCCCCTGTGTAATCAGGCTGCTGTTAGTGACCACGCCCCTGTGTAATCAGGCTGCTGTTAGTGACCGGGCCCCTGTGTAATCAGGCTGCTGTTAGTGACCACGCCCCTGTGTAATCAGGCTGCTGTTAGTGACCGGGCCCTGTGTAATCAGGCTGCTGTTAGTGACCGGGCCCCTGTGTAATCAGGCTGCTGTTAGTGACCACGCCCCTGTGTAATCAGGCTGCTGTTAGTGACCGGGCCCCTGTGTAATCAGGCTGCTGTTAGTGACCGGGCCCCTGTGTAATCAGGCTGCTGTTAGTGACCACGCCCCTGTGTAATCAGGCTGCTGTTAGTGACCACGCCCCTGTGTAATCAGGCTGCTGTTAGTGACCGGGCCCCTGTGTAATCAGGCTGCTGTTAGTGACCGGGCCCCTGTGTAATCAGGCTGCTGTTAGTGACCCGGCCCCGGTGTAATCAGGCTGCTGTTAGTGACCGGGCCCCTGTGTAATCAGGCTGCTGTCAGTGACCGGGCCCCTGTGTAATCAGGCTGCTGTTAGTGACCGGGCCCCTGTGTAATCAGGCTGCTGTTAGTGACCGCGCCCCTGTGTAATCAGGCTGCTGTTAGTGACCACGCCCCTGTGTAATCAGGCTGCTGTTAGTGACCGGGCCCCTGTGTAATCAGGCTGCTGTTAGTGACCTGGCCCCTGTGTAATCAGGCTGCTATTAGTGACCGGGCCCCTGTGTAATCAGGCTGCTGTTAGTGACCGGGCCCCTGTGTAATCAGGCTGCTGTTAGTGACCGGGCCCCTGTGTAATCAGGCTGCTGTTAGTGACCACGCCCCTGTGTAATCAGGCTGCTGTTAGTGACCGGGCCCCTGTGTAATCAGGCTGCTGTTAGTGACCACGCCCCTGTGTAATCAGGCTGCTGTTAGTGACCGGGCCCCTGTGTAATCAGGCTGCTGTTAGTGACCGGGCCCCTGTGTAATCAGGCTGCTGTTAGTGACCACGCCCCTGTGTAATCAGGCTGCTGTTAGTGACCACGCCCCTGTGTAATCAGGCTGCTGTTAGTGACCACGCCCCTGTGTAATCAGGCTGCTGTTAGTGACCACGCCCCTGTGTAATCAGGCTGCTGTTAGTGACCGGGCCCCTGTGTAATCAGGCTGCTGTTAGTGACCGGGACTCTGTGTAATCAGGCTGCTGTTAGTGACCACGCCCCTGTGTAATCAGGCTGCTGTTAGTGACCGGGCCCCTGTGTAATCAGGCTGCTGTTAGTAACCGGGCCCCTGTGTAATCAGGCTGCTGTTAGTGACCGGGCCCCTGTGTAATCAGGCTGCTGTTAGTGACCGGGCCCCTGTGTAATCAGGCTGCTGTTAGTGACCACGCCCCTGTGTAATCAGGCTGCTGTTAGTGACCGGGCCCCTGTGTAATCAGGCTGCTGTTAGTGACCACGCCCCTGTGTAATCAGGCTGCTGTTAGTGACCACGCCCCTGTGTAATCAGGCTGCTGTTAGTGACCGGGCCCCTGTGTAATCAGGCTGCTGTTAGTGACCGGGCCCCTGTGTAATCAGGCTGCTGTTAGTGACCACGCCCCTGTGTAATCAGGCTGCTGTTAGTGACCCGGCCCCTGTGTAATCAGGCTGCTGTTAGTGACCGGGCCCCTGTGTAATCAGGCTGCTGTTAGTGACCACGCCCCTGTGTAATCAGGCTGCTGTTAGTGACCGGGCCCCTGTGTAATCAGGCTGCTGTTAGTGACCGGGCCCCTGTGTAATCAGGCTGCTGTTAGTGACCCGGCCCCTGTGTAATCAGGCTGCTGTTAGTGACCGGGCCCCTGTGTAATCAGGCTGCTGTTAGTGACCGGGCCCCTGTGTAATCAGGCTGCTGTTAGTGACCACGCCCCTGTGTAATCAGGCTGCTGTTAGTGACCACGCCCCTGTGTAATCAGGCTGCTGTTAGTAACCGGGCCCCTGTGTAATCAGGCTGCTGTTAGTCACCGGGCCCCTGTGTAATCAGGCTGCTGTTAGTGACCACGCCCCTGTGTAATCAGGCTGCTGTTAGTGACCGGGCCCCTGTGTAATCAGGCTGCTGTTAGTGACCGGGCCCCTGTGTAATCAGGCTGCTGTTAGTGACCTCGCCCCTGTGTAATCAGGCTGCTGTTAGTGACCACGCCCCTGTGTAATCAGGCTGCTGTTAGTGACCGGGCCCCTGTGTAATCAGGCTGCTGTTAGTGACCACGCCCCTGTGTACTCAGGCTGCTGTTAGTGACCACGCTGCTGTGTAATCAGGCTGCTGTTAGTGACCACGCCCCTGTGTAATCAGGATGCTGTTAGTGACCACGCCCCTGTGTAATCAGGCTGCTGTTAGTGACCGGGCCCCTGTGTAATCAGGCTGCTGTTAGTGACCACGCCCCTGTGTAATCAGGCTGCTGTTAGTGACCACGCCCCTGTGTAATCAGGCTGCTGTTAGTGACCGGGCCCCTGTGTAATCAGGCTGCTGTTAGTGACCGGGCCCCTGTGTAATCAGGCTGCTGTTAGTGACCACGCCCCTGTGTAATCAGGCTGCTGTTAGTGACCGCGCCCCTGTGTAATCAGGCTGCTGTTAGTGACCGGGCCCCTGTGTAATCAGGCTGCTGTTAGTGACCACGCCCCTGTGTAATCAGGCTGCTGTTAGTGACCACGCCCCTGTGTAATCAGGCTGCTGTTAGTGACCGGGCCCCTGTGTAATCAGGCTGCTGTTAGTGACCACGCCCCTGTGTAATCAGGCTGCTGTTAGTGACCACGCCCCCTGTGTAATCAGGCTGCTGTTAGTGACCGGGCCCCTGTGTAATCAGGCTGCTGTTAGTGACCACGCCCCTGTGTAATCAGGCTGCTGTTAGTGACCGGGCCCCTGTGTAATCAGGCTGCTGTTAGTGACCACGCCCCTGTGTAATCAGGCTGCTGTTAGTGACCGGGCCCCTGTGTAATCAGGCTGCTGTTAGTGACCACGCCCCTGTGTAATCAGGCTGCTGTTAGTGACCACGCCCCTGTGTAATCAGGCTGCTGTTAGTGACCGCGCCCCTGTGTAATCAGGCTGCTGTTAGTGACCGGGCCCCTGTGTAATCAGGCTGCTGTTAGTGACCACGCCCCTGTGTAATCAGGCTGCTGTTAGTGACCGGGCCCCTGTGTAATCAGGCTGCTGTTAGTGACCACGCCCCTGTGTAATCAGGCTGCTGTTAGTGACCACGCCCCCTGTGTAATCAGGCTGCTGTTAGTGACCGGGCCCCTGTGTAATCAGGCTGCTGTTAGTGACCACGCCCCTGTGTAATCAGGCTGCTGTTAGTGACCGGGCCCCTGTGTAATCAGGCTGCTGTTAGTGACCGGGCCCTGTGTAATCAGGCTGCTGTTCGTGACCGGGCCCCTGTGTAATCAGGGTGCTGTTAGTGACCGGGCCCCTGTGTAATCAGGCTGCTGTTAGTGACCACGCCCCTGTGTAATCAGGCTGCTGTTAGTGACCGGGCCCCTGTGTAATCAGGCTGCTGTTAGTGACCACGCCCCTGTGTAATCAGGCTGCTGTTAGTGACCGGGCCCCTGTGTAATCAGGCTGCTGTTAGTGACCACGCCCCTGTGTAATCAGGCTGCTGTTAGTGACCGGGCCCCTGTGTAATCAGGCTGCTGTTAGTGACCGGGCCCCTGTGTAATCAGGCTGCTGTTAGTGACCACGCCCCTGTGTAATCAGGCTGCTGTTAGTGACCGGGCCCCTGTGTAATCAGGCTGCTGTTAGTGACCGGGCCCCTGTGTAATCAGGCTGCTGTTAGTGACCACGCCCCTGTGTAATCAGGCTGCTGTTAGTGACCACGCCCCTGTGTAATCAGGCTGCTGTTAGTGACCGGGCCCCTGTGTAATCAGGCTGCTGTTAGTGACCGGGACTCTGTGTAATCAGGCTGCTGTTAGTGACCACGCCCCTGTGTAATCAGGCTGCTGTTAGTGACCGGGCCCCTGTGTAATCAGGCTGCTGTTAGTGACCGGGCCCCTGTGTAATCAGGCTGCTGTTAGTGACCGGGCCCCTGTGTAATCAGGCTGCTGTCAGTGACCGGGCCCCTGTGTAATCAGGCTGCTGTTAGTGACCGGGCCCCTGTGTAATCAGGCTGCTGTTAGTGACCGGGCCCCTGTGTAATCAGGCTGCTGTTAGTGACCGCGCCCCTGTGTAATCAGGCTGCTGTTAGTGACCACGCCCCTGTGTAATCAGGCTGCTGTTAGTGACCGGGCCCCTGTGTAATCAGGCTGCTGTTAGTGACCACGCCCCTGTGTAATCAGGCTGCTATTAGTGACCGGGCCCCTGTGTAATCAGGCTGCTGTTAGTGACCGGGCCCCTGTGTAATCAGGCTGCTGTTAGTGACCACGCCCCTGTGTAATCAGGCTGCTGTTAGTGACCACGCCCCTGTGTAATCAGGCTGCTGTTAGTGACCGGGCCCCTGTGTAATCAGGCTGCTGTTAGTGACCACGCCCCTGTGTAATCAGGCTGCTGTTAGTGACCGGGCCCCTGTGTAATCAGGCTGCTGTTAGTGACCGGGCCCCTGTGTAATCAGGCTGCTGTTAGTGACCACGCCCCTGTGTAATCAGGCTGCTGTTAGTGACCACGCCCCTGTGTAATCAGGCTGCTGTTAGTGACCGGGCCCCTGTGTAATCAGGCTGCTGTTAGTGACCGGGACTCTGTGTAATCAGGCTGCTGTTAGTGACCACGCCCCTGTGTAATCAGGCTGCTGTTAGTGACCGGGCCCCTGTGTAATCAGGCTGCTGTTAGTAACCGGGCCCCTGTGTAATCAGGCTGCTGTTAGTGACCGGGCCCCTGTGTAATCAGGCTGCTGTTAGTGACCGGGCCCCTGTGTAATCAGGCTGCTGTTAGTGACCACGCCCCTGTGTAATCAGGCTGCTGTTAGTGACCGGGCCCCTGTGTAATCAGGCTGCTGTTAGTGACCACGCCCCTGTGTAATCAGGCTGCTGTTAGTGACCACGCTCCTGTGTAATCAGGCTGCTGTTAGTGACCGGGCCCCTGTGTAATCAGGCTGCTGTTAGTGACCGGGCCCCTGTGTAATCAGGCTGCTGTTAGTGACCACGCCCCTGTGTAATCAGGCTGCTGTTATTGACCGGGCCCCTGTGTAATCAGGCTGCTGTTAGTGACCGGGCCCCTGTGTAATCAGGCTGCTGTTAGTGACCACGCCCCTGTGTAATCAGGCTGCTGTTAGTGACCGGGCCCCTGTGTAATCAGGCTGCTGTTAGTGACCGGGCCCCTGTGTAATCAGGCTGCTGTTAGTGACCCCGCCCCTGTGTAATCAGGCTGCTGTTAGTGACCACGCCCCTGTGTAATCAGGCTGCTGTTAGTGACCGGGCCCCTGTGTAATCAGGCTGCTGTTAGTCACCGGGCCCCTGTGTAATCAGGCTGCTGTTAGTGACCACGCCCCTGTGTAATCAGGCTGCTGTTAGTGACCGGGCCCCTGTGTAATCAGGCTGCTGTTAGTGACCGGGCCCCTGTGTAATCAGGCTGCTGTTAGTGACCGGGCCCCTGTGTAATCAGGCTGCTGTTAGTGACCGGGCCCCTGTGTAATCAGGCTGCTGTTAGTGACCGGGCCCCTGTGTAATCAGGCTGCTGTTAGTGACCACGCCCCTGTGTAATCAGGCTGCTGTTAGTGACCACGCCCCTGTGTAATCAGGCTGCTGTTAGTGACCGGGCCCCTGTGTAATCAGGCTGCTGTTAGTGACCGGGCCCCTGTGTAATCAGGCTGCTGTTAGTGACCACGCCCCTGTGTAATCAGGCTGCTGTTAGTGACCACGCTGCTGTGTAATCAGGCTGCTGTTAGTGACCACGCCCCTGTGTAATCAGGATGCTGTTAGTGACCACGCCCCTGTGTAATCAGGCTGCTGTTAGTGACCGGGCCCCTGTGTAATCAGGCTGCTGTTAGTGACCACGCCCCTGTGTAATCAGGCTGCTGTTAGTGACCACGCCCCTGTGTAATCAGGCTGCTGTTAGTGACCGGGCCCCTGTGTAATCAGGCTGCTGTTAGTGACCGGGCCCCTGTGTAATCAGGCTGCTGTTAGTGACCACGCCCCTGTGTAATCAGGCTGCTGTTAGTGACCGCGCCCCTGTGTAATCAGGCTGCTGTTAGTGACCGGGCCCCTGTGTAATCAGGCTGCTGTTAGTGCCCGGGCCCCTGTGTAATCAGGCTGCTGTTAGTGACCGGGCCCCAGTGTAATCAGGCTGCTGTTAGTGACCCCGCCCCTGTGTAATCAGGCTGCTGTTAGTGACCACGCCCCTGTGTAATCAGGCTGCTGTTAGTGACCGGGCCCCTGTGTAATCAGGCTGCTGTTAGTGACCACGCCCCTGTGTAATCAGGCTGCTGTTAGTGACCGGGCCCCTGTGTAATCAGGCTGCTGTTAGTGACCCCGCCCCTGTGTAATCAGGCTGCTGTTAGTGACCACGCCCCTGTGTAATCAGGCTGCTGTTAGTGACCGGGCCCCTGTGTAATCAGGCTGCTGTTAGTGACCACGCCCCTGTGTAATCAGGCTGCTGTTAGTGACCGGGCCCCTGTGTAATCAGGCTGCTGTTAGTGACCACGCCCCTGTGTAATCAGGCTGCTGTTAGTGACCACGCCCCTGTGTAATCAGGCTGCTGTTAGTGACCGGGCCCCTGTGTAATCAGGCTGCTGTTAGTGACCACGCCCCTGTGTAATCAGGCTGCTGTTAGTGACCGGGCCCCTGTGTAATCAGGCTGCTGTTAGTGACCACGCCCCTGTGTAATCAGGCTGCTGTTAGTGACCACCCCCCTGTGTAATCAGGCTGCTGTTAGTGACCGGGCCCCTGTGTAATCAGGCTGCTGTTAGTGACCACGCCCCTGTGTAATCAGGCTGCTGTTAGTGACCGGGCCCCTGTGTAATCAGGCTGCTGTTAGTGACCGGGCCCCTGTGTAATCAGGCTGCTGTTCGTGACCGGGCCCCTGTGTAATCAGGGTGCTGTTAGTGACCGGGCCCCTGTGTAATCAGGCTGCTGTTAGTGACCACGCCCCTGTGTAATCAGGCTGCTGTTAGTGACCGGGCCCCTGTGTAATCAGGCTGCTGTTAGTGACCACGCCCCTGTGTAATCAGGCTGCTGTTAGTGACCACGCCCCTGTGTAATCAGGCTGCTGTTAGTGACCGGGCCCCTGTGTAATCAGGCTGCTGTTAGTGACCGGGCCCCTGTGTAATCAGGCTGCTGTTAGTCACCGGGCCCCTGTGTAATCAGGCTGCTGTTAGTGACCACGCCCCTGTGTAATCAGGCTGCTGTTAGTGACCACGCCCCTGTGTAATCAGGCTGCTGTTAGTGACCGGGCCCCTGAGTAATCAGGCTGCTGTTAGTGACCAGGCCCCTGTGTAATCAGGCTGCTGTTAGTGACCGGGCCCCTGTGTAATCAGGCTGCTGTTAGTGACCGGGCCCCTGTGTAATCAGGCTGCTGTTAGTGACCACGCCCCTGTGTAATCAGGCTGCTGTTAGTGACCGGGCCCCTGTGTAATCAGGCTGCTGTTAGTGACCGGGCCCCTGTGTAATCAGGCTGCTGTTAGTGACCACGCCCCTGTGTAATCAGGCTGCTGTTAGTGACCGGGCCCCTGTGTAATCAGGCTGCTGTTAGTGACCACGCCCCTGTGTAATCAGGCTGCTGTTAGTGACCGGGCCCCTGTGTAATCAGGCTGCTGTTAGTGACCGGGCCCCTGTGTAATCAGGCTGCTGTTAGTGACCGGGCCCCTGTGTAATCAGGCTGCTGTTAGTGACCACGCCCCTGTGTAATCAGGCTGCTGTTAGTGACCGGGCCCCTGTGTAATCAGGCTGCTGTTAGTGACCACGCCCCTGTGTAATCAGGCTGCTGTTAGTGACCACGCCCCTGTGTAATCAGGCTGCTGTTAGTGACCGGGCCCCTGTGTAATCAGGCTGCTGTTAGTGACCACGCCCCTGTGTAATCAGGCTGCTGTTAGTGACCACGCCCCTGTGTAATCAGGCTGCTGTTAGTGACCACGCCCCTGTGTAATCAGGCTGCTGTTAGTCACCGGGCCCCTGTGTAATCAGGCTGCTGTTAGTGACCACGCCCCTGTGTAATCAGGCTGCTGTTAGTGACCGGGCCCCTGTGTAATCTGGCTGCTGTTAGTGACCACGCCCCTGTGTAATCAGGCTGCTGTTAGTGACCGGGCCCCTGTGTAATCAGGCTGCTGTTAGTGACCACGCCCCTGTGTAATCAGGCTGCTGTTAGTGACCACGCCCCTGTGTAATCAGGCTGCTGTTAGTGACCGGGCCCCTGTGTAATCAGGCTGCTGTTAGTGACCGGGCCCCTGTGTAATCAGGCTGCTGTTAGTGACCACGCCCCTGTGTAATCAGGCTGCTGTTAGTGACCGGGCCCCTGTGTAATCAGGCTGCTGTTAGTGACCACGCCCCTGTGTAATCAGGCTGCTGTTAGTGACCGGGCCCCTGTGTAATCAGGCTGCTGTTAGTGACCACGCCCCTGTGTAATCAGGCAGCTGTTAGTGACCACGCCCCTGTGTAATCAGGCTGCTGTTAGTGACCGGGCCCCTGTGTAATCAGGCTGCTGTTAGTGACCGGGCCCCTGTGTAATCAGGCTGCTGTTAGTGACCACGCCCCTGTGTAATCAGGCTGCTGTTAGTGACCGGGCCCCTGTGTAATCAGGCTGCTGTTAGTGACCGGGCCCCTGTGTAATCAGGCTGCTGTTAGTCACCGGGCCCCTGTGTAATCAGGCTGCTGTTAGTGACCACGCCCCTGTGTAATCAGGCTGCTGTTAGTGACCGGGCCCCTGAGTAATCAGGCTGCTGTTAGTGACCAGGCCCCTGTGTAATCAGGCTGCTGTTAGTGACCGGGCCCTGTGTAATCAGGCTGCTGTTAGTGACCGGGCCCCTGTGTAATCAGGCTGCTGTGAGTGACCGGGCCCCTGTGTAATCAGCCTGCTGTTAGTGACCACGCCCCTGTGTAATCAGGCTGCTGTTAGTGACCGGGCCCCTGTGTACTCAGGCTGCTGTTAGTGACCACGCCCCTGTGTAATCAGGCTGCTGTTAGTGACCGGGCCCCTGTGTAATCAGGCTGCTGTTAGTGACCGGGCCCTGTGTAATCAGGCTGCTGTTAGTGACCACGCCCCTGTGTAATCAGGCTGCTGTTAGTGACCGGGCCCTGTGTAATCAGGCTGCTGTTAGTGACCGGGCCCCTGTGTAATCAGGCTGCTGTTAGTGACCGGGCCCCTGTGTAATCAGGCTGCTGTTAGTGACCACGCCCCTGTGTAATCAGGCTGCTGTTAGTCACCGGGCCCCTGTGTAATCAGGCTGCTGTTAGTGACCGGGCCCCTGTGTAATCAGGCTGCTGTTAGTGACCGGGCCCCTGTGTAATCAGGCTGCTGTTAGTGACCACGCCCCTGTGTAATCAGGCTGCTGTTAGTGACCGGGCCCCTGTGTAATCAGGCTGCTGTTAGTGACCGGGCCCCTGTGTAATCAGGCTGCTGTTAGTGACCGGGCCCTGTGTAATCAGGCTGCTGTTAGTGACCGGGCCCCTGTGTAATCAGGCTGCTGTTAGTGACCGGGCCCCTGTGTATTCAGGCTGCTGTTAGTGACCACGCCCCTGTGTAATCAGGCTGCTGTTAGTGACCGGGCCCCTGTGTAATCAGGCTGCTGTTAGTGACCACGCCCCTGTGTAATCAGGCTGCTGTTAGTGACCACGCCCCTGTGTAATCAGGCTGCTGTTAGTGACCCGGCCCCTGTGTAATCAGGCTGCTGTTAGTGACCGCGCCCCTGTGTAATCAGGCTGCTGTTAGTGACCAGGCCCCTGTGTAATCAGGCTGCTGTTAGTGACCGGGCCCCTGTGTAATCAGGCTGCTGTTAGTGACCACGCCCCTGTGTAATCAGGCTGCTGTTAGTGACCACGCCCCTGTGTAATCAGGCTGCTGTTAGTGACCACGCCCCTGTGTAATCAGGCTGCTGTTAGTGACCACGCCCCTGTGTAATCAGGCTGCTGTTAGTGACCGGGCCCCTGTGTAATCAGGCTGCTGTTAGTGACCGGGCCCCTGTGTAATCAGGCTGCTGTTAGTGACCGGGCCCCTGTGTAATCAGGCTGCTGTTCGTGACCGGGCCCCTGTGTAATCAGGCTGCTGTTAGTGACCGGGCCCCTGTGTAATCAGGCTGCTGTTAGTGACCGGGCCCCTGTGTAATCAGGCTGCTGTTAGTGACCACGCCCCTGTGTAATCAGGCTGCTGTTAGTGACCGGGCCCCTGTGTAATCAGGCTGCTGTTAGTGACCACGCCCCTGTGTTATCAGGCTGCTGTTAGTGACCGGGCCCCTGTGTAATCAGGCTGCTGTTAGTGACCACGCCCCTGTGTAATCAGGCTGCTGTTAGTGACCACGCCCCTGTGTAATCAGGCTGCTGTTAGTGACCGGGCCCCTGAGTAATCAGGCTGCTGTTAGTGACCAGGCCCCTGTGTAATCAGGCTGCTGTTAGTGACCACGCCCCTGTGTAATCAGGCTGCTGTTAGTGACCGGGCCCCTGTGTAATCAGGCTGCTGTTAGTGACCGGGCCCCTGTGTAATCAGGCTGCTGTTAGTGACCGGGCCCCTGTGTAATCAGGCTGCTGTTAGTGACCGGGCCCCTGTGTAATCAGGCTGCTGTTAGTGACCGGGCCCCTGTGTAATCAGGCTGCTGTTAGTGACCTCGCCCCTGTGTAATCAGGCTGCTGTTAGTGACCGGGCCCCTGTGTAATCAGGCTGCTGTTAGTGACCGGGCCCCTGTGTAATCAGGCTGCTGTTAGTGACCGGGCCCTGTGTAATCAGGCTGCTGTTAGTGACCACGCCCCTGTGTAATCAGGCTGCTGTTAGTGACCGGGCCCCTGTGTAATCAGGCTGCTGTTAGTGACCACGCCCCTGTGTAATCAGGCTGCTGTTAGTGACCACGCCCCTGTGTAATCAGGCTGCTGTTAGTGACCGGGCCCCTGTGTAATCAGGCTGCTGTTAGTGACCGGGCCCCTGTGTAATCAGGCTGCTGTTAGTGACCACGCCCCTGTGTAATCAGGCTGCTGTTAGTGACCACGCCCCTGTGTAATCAGGCTGCTGTTAGTCACCGGGCCCCTGTGTAATCAGGCTGCTGTTAGTGACCACGCCCCTGTGTAATCAGGCTGCTGTTAGTGACCGGGCCCCTGTGTAATCAGGCTGCTGTTAGTGACCACGCCCCTGTGTAATCAGGCTGCTGTTAGTGACCGGGCCCCCTGTGTAATCAGGCTGCTGTTAGTGACCACGCCCCTGTGTAATCAGGCTGCTGTTAGTGACCCGGCCCCTGTGTAATCAGGCTGCTGTTAGTGACCACGCCCCTGTGTAATCAGGCTGCTGTTAGTGACCGGGCCCCTGTGTAATCAGGCTGCTGTTAGTGATCACGCCCCTGTGTAATCAGGCTGCTGTTAGTGACCACGCCCCTGTGTAATCAGGCTGCTGTTAGTGACCGGGCCCCTGTGTAATCAGGCTGCTGTTAGTGACCGGGCCCCTGTGTAATCAGGCTGCTGTTAGTGACCGCGCCCCTGTGTAATCAGGCTGCTGTTAGTGACCACGCCCCTGTGTAATCAGGCTGCTGTTAGTGACCGGGCCCCTGTGTAATCAGGCTGCTGTTAGTGACCACGCCCCTGTGTAATCAGGCTGCTGTTAGTGACCGGGCCCCTGTGTAATCAGGCTGCTGTTAGTGACCGGGCCCCTGTGTAATCAGGCTGCTGTTAGTGACCACGCCCCTGTGTAATCAGGCTGCTGTTAGTCACCGGGCCCCTGTGTAATCAGGCTGCTGTTAGTGACCACGCCCCTGTGTAATCAGGCTGCTGTTAGTCACCGGGCCCCTGTGTAATCAGGCTGCTGTTAGTGACCACGCCCCTGTGTAATCAGGCTGCTGTTAGTGACCACGCCCCTGTGTAATCAGGCTGCTGTTAGTGACCGGGCCCCTGAGTAATCAGGCTGCTGTTAGTGACCAGGCCCCTGTGTAATCAGGCTGCTGTTAGTGACCGGGCCCCTGTGTAATCAGGCTGCTGTTAGTGACCGGGCCCCTGTGTAATCAGGCTGCTGTTAGTGACCGGGCCCCTGTGTAATCAGGCTGCTGTTAGTGACCACGCCCCTGTGTAATCAGGCTGCTGTTAGTGACCGGGCCCCTGTGTAATCAGGCTGCTGTTAGTGACCACGCCCCTGTGTAATCAGGCTGCTGTTAGTGACCACGCCCCTGTGTAATCAGGATGCTGTTAGTGACCGGGCCCCTGTGTAATCAGGCTGCTGTTAGTGACCGGGCCCCTGTGTAATCAGGATGCTGTTAGTGACCGGGCCCCTGTGTAATCAGGCTGCTGTTAGTGACCGGGCCCCTGTGTAATCAGGCTGCTGTTAGTGACCACGCCCCTGTGTAATCAGGATGCTGTTAGTGACCGGGCCCCTGTGTAATCAGGCTGCTGTTAGTGACCACGCTCCTGTGTAATCAGGCTGCTGTTAGTGACCACGCCCCTGTGTAATCAGGCTGCTGTTAGTGACCGGGCCCCTGTGTAATCAGGCTGCTGTTAGTGACCACGCCCCTGTGTAATCAGGCTGCTGTTAGTGACCACGCTCCTGTGTAATCAGGCTGCTGTTAGTGACCGGGCCCCTGTGTAATCAGGCTGCTGTTAGTGACCGGGCCCCTGTGTAATCAGGCTGCTGTTAGTGACCGCGCCCCTGTGTAATCAGGCTGCTGTTAGTGACCGGGCCCCTGTGTAATCAGGCTGCTGTTAGTGACCGGGCCCCTGTGTAATCAGGCTGCTGTTAGTGACCACGCCCCTGTGTAATCAGGCTGCTGTTAGTGACCGGGCCCCTGTGTAATCAGGCTGCTGTTAGTGACCACGCCACTGTGTAATCAGGCTGCTGTTAGTGACCGGGCCCTGTGTAATCAGGCTGCTGTTAGTGACCACGCCCCTGTGTAATCAGGCTGCTGTTAGTGACCGGGCCCCTGTGTAATCAGGCTGCTGTTAGTGACCGGGCCCCTGTGTAATCAGGCTGCTGTTAGTGACCACGCCCCTGTGTAATCAGGCTGCTGTTAGTGACCGGGCCCCTGTGTAATCAGGCTGCTGTTAGTGACCGGGCCCCTGTGTAATCAGGCTGCTGTTAGTGACCACGCCCCTGTGTAATCAGTCTGCTGTTAGTGACCGGGCCCTGTGTAATCAGGCTGCTGTTAGTGACCGGGCCCCTGTGTAATCAGGCTGCTGTTAGTGACCACGCTCCTGTGTAATCAGGCTGCTGTTAGTGACCCGGCCCCTGTGTAATCAGGCTGCTGTTAGTGACCGGGCCCCTGTGTAATCAGGCTGCTGTTAGTGACCCGGCCCCTGTGTAATCAGGCTGCTGTTAGTGACCACGCTCCTGTGTAATCAGGCTGCTGTTAGTGACCGGGCCCCTGTGTAATCAGGCTGCTGTTAGTGACCGGGCCCCTGTGTAATCAGGCTGCTGTTAGTGACCGGGCCCCTGTGTAATCAGGCTGCTGTCAGTGACCACGCCCCTGTGTAATCAGGCTGCTGTTAGTGACCACGCCCCTGTGTAATCAGGCTGCTGTTAGTGACCGGGCCCCTGTGTAATCAGGCTGCTGTTAGTGACCACGCCCCTGTGTAATCAGGCTGCTGTTAGTGACCGGGCCCCTGTGTAATCAGGCTGCTGTTAGTGACCACGCCCCTGAGTAATCAGGCTGCTGTTAGTGACCAGGCCCCTGTGTAATCAGGCTGCTGTTAGTGACCACGCCCCTGTGTAATCAGGCTGCTGTTAGTGACCCGGCCCCTGTGTAATCAGGCTGCTGTTAGTGACCGGGCCCCTGTGTAATCAGGCTGCTGTTAGTGACCGGGCCCCTGTGTAATCAGGCTGCTGTTAGTGACCGGGCCCCTGTGTAATCAGGCTGCTGTTAGTGACCGGGCCCCTGTGTAATCAGGCTGCTGTTAGTGACCGGGCCCCTGTGTAATCAGGCTGCTGTTAGTGACCACGCCCCTGTGTAATCAGGCTGCTGTTAGTGACCATGCCCCTGTGTAATCAGGCTGCTGTTAGTGACCGGGCCCCTGTGTAATCAGGCTGCTGTTAGTGACCACGCCCCTGTGTAATCAGGCTGCTGTTAGTGACCGGGCCCCTGTGTAATCAGGCTGCTGTTAGTGACCACGCCCCTGTGTAATCAGGCTGCTGTTAGTGACCGGGCCCCTGTGTAATCAGGCTGCTGTTAGTGACCGGGCCCCTGTGTAATCAGGCTGCTGTTAGTGACCCGGCCCCTGTGTAATCAGGCTGCTGTTAGTGACCACGCCCCTGTGTAATCAGGCTGCTGTTAGTGACCACGCCCCTGTGTAATCAGGCTGCTGTTAGTGACCGGGCCCCTGTGTAATCAGGCTGCTGTTAGTGACCACGCCCCTGTGTAATCAGGCTGCTGTTAGTGACCGGGCCCCTGTGTAATCAGGCTGCTGTTAGTGACCACGCCCCTGTGTAATCAGGCTGCTGTTAGTGACCGGGCCCCTGTGTAATCAGGCTGCTGTTAGTGACCGGGCCCCTGTGTAATCAGGCTGCTGTTAGTGACCACGCCCCTGTGTAATCAGGCTGCTGTTAGTGACCACGCCCCTGTGTAATCAGGCTGCTGTTAGTGACCACGCCCCTGTGTAATCAGGCTGCTGTTAGTGACCGGGCCCCTGTGTAATCAGACTGCTGTTAGTGACCGGGCCCCTGTGTAATCAGGCTGCTGTTAGTGACCGGGCCCCTGTGTAATCAGGCTGCTGTTAGTGACCACGCCCCTGTGTAATCAGGCTGCTGTTAGTGACCGGGCCCCTGTGTAATCAGACTGCTGTTAGTGACCGGGCCCCTGGGTAATCAGGCTGCTGTTAGTGACCACGCCCCTGTGTAATCAGGCTGCTGTTAGTGACCATGCCCCTGTGTAATCAGGCTGCTGTTAGTGACCGGGCCCCTGTGTAATCAGGCTGCTGTTAGTGACCGGGCCCCTGTGTAATCAGGCTGCTGTTAGTGACCACGCCCCTGTGTAATCAGGCTGCTGTTAGTGACCAGGCCCCTGTGTAATCAGACTGCTGTTAGTGACCGGGCCCCTGTGTAATCAGGCTGCTGTTAGTGACCACGCCCCTGTGTAATCAGGCTGCTGTTAGTGACCGGGCCCCGGTGTAATCAGGCTGCTGTTAGTGACCACGCCCCTGTGTAATCAGGCTGCTGTTAGTGACCACGCCCCTGTGTAATCAGGCTGCTGTTAGTGACCGGGCCCCTGTGTAATCAGGCTGCTGTTAGTGACCACGCCCCTGTGTAATCAGGCTGCTGTTAGTGACCGGGCCCCTGTGTAATCAGGCTGCTGTTAGTGACCGGGCCCCTGTGTAATCAGGCTGCTGTTAGTGACCGGGCCCCTGTGTAATCAGGCTGCTGTTAGTGACCGGGCCCCTGTGTAATCAGGCTGCTGTTAGTGACCACGCCCCTGTGTAATCAGGCTGCTGTTAGTGACCGGGCCCCTGTGTAATCAGGCTGCTGTTAGTGACCGGGCCCCTGTGTAATCAGGCTGCTGTTAGTGACCACGCCCCTGTGTAATCAGGCTGCTGTTAGTGACCGGGCCCCTGTGTAATCAGGCTGCTGTTAGTGACCGGGCCCCTGTGTAATCAGGCTGCTGTTAGTGACCCCGCCCCTGTGTAATCAGGCTGCTGTTAGTGACCACGCCCCTGTGTAATCAGGCTGCTGTTAGTGACCGCGCCCCTGTGTAATCAGGCTGCTGTTAGTGACCGGGCCCCTGTGTAATCAGGCTGCTGTTAGTGACCACGCCCCTGTGTAATCAGGCTGCTGTTAGTGACCGGGCCCCTGTGTAATCAGGCTGCTGTTAGTGACCACGCCCCTGTGTAATCAGGCTGCTGTTAGTGACCACGCCCCTGTGTAATCAGGCTGCTGTTAGTGACCGGGCCCCTGTGTAATCAGGCTGCTGTTAGTGACCATGCCCCTGTGTAATCAGGCTGCTGTTAGTGACCACGCCCCTGTGTAATCAGGCTGCTGTTAGTGACCGGGCCCCTGTGTAATCAGGCTGCTGTTAGTGACCGGGCCCCTGTGTAATCAGGCTGCTGTTAGTGACCGGGCCCCTTTTTGCTCCTGCAGTTCTGTGCTGGGATGTGATGGCCATCTCGTGCATCATCAATGCCTCGTCCGCGGGCAGCGGCGCTGGCCCGGTGTACTGGAACGGTAGCACCAACTTCCAGAGTCACGTGCGCATCATCTCGACCTTGCTGATCCTCACCTCGGTGCTGGGGGCCCCGCTGAACGGCCTGGCCCTCTGGGTTCTGGGCTGCCGGCTGCGCCGCAAGAACCGCTTCCTGGTCTACGTGCTCAACCTGCTGTCAGCCGACTTCCTCTTCCTCACCCTGCAGGCCGCCCACAGCGTGTGCGCCTTCGCCATCGTGGACACCGCCCACCCGTCCCTGCTGGCCCTGCGTTGCCTCATCGTGGCCTGCAATGTCTCCAGCGCCTACCTGCTGACCTGGATCAGCGTCGAGCGCTTCTTCAGCGTGGCCTTCCCCATCTGGTGGCGCCTCTCGCGCACCCGGGAGTCCGCTGTCGTGGCCTCCTGCGTCATCTGGGCCCTGTCGCTGGGCATGGGCGTCCTCTACGGTGTCATCCGCGGAACCCGGGCCCTGTCCGTCGCTCAGGAGGGCCTAGTCGTTGTGGAGTTCGCCCTGGCCTTCGTAGGCCCATTCCTGGCCTTCCTCTTCGCCAACGCCTTCATCCTGTGCAGCCCCGGGCGTCCCTCCCGCAAGACCACCAGGCTCTACCGGGCCATCACCCTCAACGCCGTTGTGTTCCTCATGTGCTGGGCCCCCTACCACATCTGCGTCTTCCTCTACTACCGGGCGATGGTGGCTGGGCCCCTCGCCCGCTGCGTCTCCACTTTCTACGGGGCCTACTACTCCGTCTTTCTGCTCCACGTCAAAAGCTGCGTGATCCCGGTGGTCTACATCTCGGTCAGCACCGAGCTGAAGATCCGACTCCGCGAGTCCCTGCCGCACATCTTCGAGCGCCGCTTCAGCGAGGATTCCGGACTCTCGTCCCCCCTGCCCCCTACTGAGAACGACGCCTCCAACAGGAGGTAAACGGCAGCTCGGCCGAGGGAGCTCCCCCACTGGGGCGGGGAGAGAGAAATCACGGGCTCTCACCCCCTCCTCACCCCATCTCTCTCTCTCTTTGTGTCTCTCTGTGTCTTTCTCCATTCCTCTCTGTCTGTGTGTGTGTATGTGTATCTCTCTCTCTGTCTCTCCCTCTGTCTGTCTCTCTCTCTCCCTCTCTCTCTGTCTCTGTCTGTCTCTCTCTCCCCATCTCTCTCACTCTATTTCTCTGTCTCTCTCTCTCTGTCTCTTCCTCTCTCTCTCTCTGTCTCTCTGTGTCTCCCTGTCTCTCTCTCTCTCTCTGTCTTTCTGTCTCTCTCTGTCTCTCTCTCTCTCTCTCTCTTTCTGTCTCTCTCTGTCTCTCTCTCTCTCTCTCTCACTCTCTCTGTCTCTCCCCCTCTCTCTCTGTCTCTCTCTGTCTCTCTCTCTCTCTGTGTCTCTCCCTCCCTCTCCCCCTCTCTCTCCCTGTCTCTATCTCTCTGTCTCTGGTGAAAATGTGTTGCTGGTTAAAGCACAGCAGGTTAGGCAGCATCCAAGGAACAGGAAATTCGACGTTTCGGGCATAAGCCCTTCATCAGGAATGAGGAGAGTGTGCCAAGCAGGCTAAGATAAACTCTCTCTGTCTCTCCCTCTCTCTCCCTCTATCACTCTCTCTCTCTCTCTCTCTCTCTCACTCCCTCTCCCTCTTTCTCTCTCTCTCTCTCTGTCTCTCTCTTTCTGTCTCTCTCAGAGCCACCACCACCCCTCCCCCACTACCCTCAGCCTCACCCCTTGCAGTTCTTCCACCCCACCGCCCCCAACATGGGCACAGCTCGGAAGTTCAGCCCACACGCTGCCCCCCCTGTTGGTGAGACCTATCAGACTCACCCACCTCTCGGGCCCGACGCGTGGCTCGGTCAGACGATCGCGTGCAACTCGGTCGTTCCTCGTCACAGAGCAGGCTCGTCGATCATGCCCACTCCTGTGGGGGGAGGGGTGCGGCACCCAGACAGCGAGGAAGTTGGGCTTCGACGATGGGCGAGTGGGGAGTGTTCTCCAGTTCCCGAGTTACGCAGGAAGCGTTGCTCGCCTTTGACCTTCCCGTGACTCTGGGCTGGGGGAGAGACTGCTGAGCTGTTGGTCCCCGCTCACCCTTCACCCCATCAGGAGGATATCCTTCCTCCTGGACGCATGTGGTCACCTTTCACCTCGAGCATGACGTCTCCAATGCAGGGGGAGACCGCCTGGTCAGGAGAACTCCCGGAGGATCTTGGGAAGTCCTCACACCGAAACAATCCTCCAGAAAGCGCCGGAAACCAAGCACCCAACCCAACACACGCTCATTTATTGACCATCGTGAGTCAACGGAACAACAGAGAGAGAGAGATAGTTGGAAATTAGATCAGGAGCAGACAGCTGATCCAGCGAGGGAGGGCGTCTCAGTGGTTAGCGCTACTGCCTCACGGTGCCAGGGACGCAGGTTCGATCCCAGCCTCAGGGGGGGTCACTGTCTGTGTGGGAGATTACACATTCTCCCCGTGTCTGCGTGGGTTTCCTCCGGGTGCTCCAGTTTCCTCCCACAGTCCAAATATGTGCAGGTTAGGGTGGATTGGCCATGCTAAATTGTCCCACAGTGTTCAGGGATGTGCAGGTTAGGGTGGATTGGCCGGGCTAAATTGTCCCATAGTGTTCAGGGATGTGTAGGTTAGGGTGGATTGGACGTGCTAAATTGTCCCACAGTGTTCAGGGATGTGCAGGTTAGGGTGGATTGGCCGTGCTAAATTGACCCATAGTCTTCAGGGTGGTGTAGGTTCGGGTGGATTGGCCGTGCTAAATTGTCCCACAGTGTTCAGGGATGTGTAGGTTAGGGTGGATTGGCCGTGCTAAATTGTCCCATAGTGTTCAGGGATGTGTAGGTTAGGGTGGATTGGCCGTGCTAAATTGCCCATAGTGTTCAGGGATGTGCAGGTTAGGGTGGATTGGCCGTGCTAAATTGCCCCACAGTGTTCAGGGAAGTGTAGGTTAGGGTGGGTTGGCCGTGCTAAATTGTCCCACAGTGTTCAGGGATGTCCAGGTTAGGGTGGATTGGCCGTACTAAATTGTCCCACAGTGTTCAGGGATGTGCAGGTTAGGGTGGATTGGCCGTGCTAAATTGTCCCACAGTGTCCAGGGATGTGTAGGTTAGGGTGGATTGGCCGTGCTAAATTGCCCATAGTGTTCAGGGATGTGCAGGTTAGGGTGGATTGGCCGTGCTAAATTGTCCCATAGTGTTCAGGGATGTGTAGGTTAGGGTGGCTTGGCCGTGCTAAATTGTCCCATTGTGTTCAGGAATGTGTAGGTTAGGGTGGATTGGCCGTACTAAATTGTCCCACAGTGTTCAGGGATGTGTAGGTTAGGGTGGATTGGCCGTGCTAAATTGTCCCATAGTGTTCAGGGATGTGTAGGTTAGGGTGGATTGGCCGTGCTAAATTGTCCCACAGTGTTAAGGGATGTGTAGGTTAGGGTGGATTGGCCGTGCTAAATTGTCCCACAGTGTTCAGGGATGTGTAGGTTAGGGTGGATTGGCCATGCTAAATTGTCCCATAGTGTTCAGGGATGTGTAGGTTAGGGTGGATTGGCCGTGCTAAATTGTCCCATAGTGTTCAGGGATGTGTAGGTTAGGGTGGATTGGCCGTGCTAAATTGTTCCATTGTGTTCAGGGATGTGCAGGTTAGGGAGAATTGGCCGTGCTAAATTGTCCCATAGTGTTCCGGGGTATGTAGGTTAGGGTGGATTGGCCGTGCTAAATTGTCCCACAGTGTTCAGGGATGTGTACGTTAGGGTGGACTGGCCGTGCTAAATTGTCCCACAGTGTTCAGTGATGTGTAGGTTAGGGTGGATTGGCCGTGCTAAATTGTCCCACAGTGTTCAGGGATGTGCAGGTTAGGGTGGATTGGCCGTGCTAAATTGTTCCATAGTGTTCAGGGATGTGCAGGTTAGGGTGGATTGGCCGTGCTAAATTGTCCCACAGTGTTCAGGGATGTGCAGGTTAGGGTGGATTGGCCGTGCTAAATTGTCCCACAGTGTTCAGGGATGTGGAGGTTAGGGTGGATTGGCCGTGCTAAATTGTCCCACAGTGTTCAGGGATGTGCAGGTTAGGGTGGATTAGCCGTGCTAAATTGTTCCATAGTGTTCAGGGATGTGTGGTTTAGGGTGGATTGGCCGTGCTAAATTTTCCCATAGTGTTCAGGGATGTGTAGGTTAGGGTGGATTGGCCATGCTAAATTGTCCCATAGTGTTCAGGGATGTGTAGGTTAGGGTGGATTGGCCGTGCTAAATTGTCCCATAGTGTTCAGGGATGTGTAGGTTAGGGTGGATTGGCCGTGCTAAATTGTTCCATTGTGTTCAGGGATGTGCAGGTTAGGGAGAATTGGCCGTGCTAAATTGTCCCATAGTGTTCCGGGGTATGTAGGTTAGGGTGGATTGGCCGTGCTAAATTGTCCCACAGTGTTCAGGGATGTGCAGGTTAGGGTGGATTGACCGTGCTAAATTGTCCCACAGTGTTCAGGGATGTGTACGTTAGGGTGGACTGGCCGTGCTAAATTGTCCCACAGTGTTCAGGGATGTGTACGTTAGGGAGAATTGGCCGTGCTAAATTGTCCCATAGTGTTCAGTGATGTGTAGGTTAGGGTGGATTGGCCGTGCTAAATTGGCCCATAGTGTTCAGGGATGTGCAGGTTAGGGTGGATTGGCCGTGCTAAATTGTCCCATAGTGTTCAGGGATGTGTAGGTTAGGGTGGATTGGCCGTGCTAAATTGTCCCACAGTGTTCAGGGATGTGTAGTTTAGGGTGGATTGGCCGTGCTAAATTGTCCCACAGTGTTCAGGGATGTGCAGGTTAGGGTGGATTGGCCGTGCTAAATTGTCCCACAGTGTTCAGGGATGTGCAGGTTAGGGTGGATTGGCCGTGCTAAATTGTCCCACAGTGTTCAGGGATGTGCAGGTTAGGGTGGATTGGACGTGCTAAATTGTCCCACAGTGTTCAGGGATGTGCAGGTTCGGGTGGATTGGCCATGCTAAATTGTTCCATAGTGTTCAGGGATGTGTGGTTTAGGGTGGATTGGCCGTGCTAAATTTTCCCTTAGTGTTCAGGGATGTGTAGGTTCGTGAGGATTTGCCGTGCTAAATTGTCCCATAGTGTTCAGGGATGTGTAGGTTAGGGTGGATTAGCCGTGCTAAATTGTCCCACAGTGTTAAGGGATGTGTAGGTTAGGGTGGATTGGCCGTGCTAAATTGTCCCACAGTGTTCAGGGATGTGTAGGTTAGGGTGGATTGGCCATGCTAAATTGTCCCATAGTGTTCAGGGATGTGTAGGTTAGGGTGGATTGGCCGTGCTAAATTGTCCCATAGTGTTCAGGGATGTGTAGGTTAGGGTGGATTGGCCGTGCTAAATTGTTCCATTGTGTTCAGGGATGTGCAGGTTAGGGAGAATTGGCCGTGCTAAATTGTCCCATAGTGTTCCGGGGTATGTAGGTTAGGGTGGATTGGCCGTGCTAAATTGTCCCACAGTGTTCAGGGATGTGCAGGTTAGGGTGGATTCACCGTGCTAAATTGTCCCACAGTGTTCAGGGATGTGTACGTTAGGGTGGACTGGCCGTGCTAAATTGTTCCATTGTGTTCAGGGATGTGCAGGTTAGGGAGAATTGGCCGTGCTAAATTGTCCCATAGTGTTCCGGGGTATGTAGGTTAGGGTGGATTGGCCGTGCTAAATTGTCCCACAGTGTTCAGGGATGTGCAGGTTAGGGTGGATTGGCCGTGCTAAATTATTATACAGTGTTTAGGGATGTGTATGTTAGGGTGGATTGGCTGTGCTAAATTGTCCCATAGTGGTCAGGGATGTGCAGGTTAGGGTGGATTGGCCGTGCTAAATTGTCCCATAGTGTTCAGGGATGTGCAGGTTAGGGTGGATTGTCCGTTCTAAATTGTCCCGTAGTGTCAGGAGAAGGGGAACATATAGGGGAGGGTGTCTGGGTGGGATGCGCTTTGGAGGGTCGGTGTGGACTTGTTGGGCCGAAGGGCCTGTTTCCACACTGGAAGTAATCTAATCTGTTTTCCCTATCCATGCCCCTCATGATTTTATAAACCTCTATAAGGTCACCCCTCAGCCTCCGACGCTCCAGGGAAAACAGTCCCGGCCTGTTCAGCCCCTCCCTGTAGCTCAGACCCTCCAACCCTGGCAACATCCTTGTAAATCTTTTCTGAACCCTTTCACAACATCCTTCCTGTCGCTGAGAGACCAGTCATGCAGTCAGAAAGATAAAGGAGGAAGGGAATCAGTAAAGGCTGATCATAGAGTCCCCTCCCCCAATGCCAGCCCACCTCCCCCACCTTGGGGAGGGGTGGGGTGGAGGGGGGAAGGCGTCTTTGTCCTGATGACTGAGCCCAAGGTCTGGAGTGTCATGATTTGCGAGCAGATATTAGACACCCCTGTCCTGCAAGTAAAGAATGTGAAGGGATGCTCGCTCCCTCCAAGTGCTACATCAGAATCTGTTCAGCTTCCTTCTGTTACGTTTCGTTGCGAATCCGCGCCTACCTTTGCAATTATCGTTATTCTTTCTCGCGTTCGGTATCTAAATAAACGCACACTTTCATCTAACGGAGGAACACTGGTCAGATCGCTCGGTTCCAAACCGCGTGTTCACCACACCACACCGAAGAGAAAAGGCAACTGTACGATATCGACGGGATCCGCGCACCGTCAGAGGGAGAATGATCCAATCACACAGAGGGATTTGGGAGATTCCTGTTTGTAGGATCCTTACAAAAACGGGAACTCTGCAGCTCCAGTGGTGGTTCGGTCAAATGGGGGAAGGTGAAACGTTCTGTCGTGTTGGTTACCGTGAGTAACCGTCTGGGAAGTGCACAGTGATTATGGTTCAGATGGAGATTAGTTCACATCATGTCTGCGCTGACGTGACCAATTTCAGTCCCATTTCCCCGTTCTCCTGTGCTCTTTGGGATGGCCATTGGTGGCTCAGTGGTTAGCGCTGCTGCCTCACGGCGCCAGGGACCCGGGTTCGATCCCAGCCTCGGGGGGAAATGTCCGTGTGGAGTTTGCACATTCTTCCCGTGTCTTCGTGGGTTTGCTCTGTGTGCTCCGGTTTCCTTCCACAGTCCAAAGATGTGTAGGTTAGGGTGGATTTACCGTGCTAAATTGTCCCATAGTGTTCAGGGATGTGTAGGTTAGGGTGGATTGGCCGTGCTAAATTGTCCCATAGTGTTCAGGGATGTGTAGGTTAGGGTGGATTGGCCGTGCTAAATTGACCCACAGTGTTCAGGGATGTGCAGGTTAGGGTGGATTGGCCGTGCTAAATTGTCCCACAGTGTTTAGGGATGTGTAGGTTCGGGTGGATTGGCCGTGCTAAATTGTCCCACAATGTTCTGAGATCTGTAGTTAGGGTGGATTGGCCGTGCTAAATTGTCCCACAGTGTTCAGGGATGTGCAGGTAAGGTTGGATTGGCCATGCTAAATTGTCCCACAGTGTTCAGGGATGTATAGGTTAGGGTGGATTGGCCATGCTAAATTGTCCCATAGTGTTCAGTGATATATAGGTTAGGGTGGATTGGCCGTGCTAAATTGTCCCACAGTGTTCAAGGATGTGTAGGTTAGGGTGGATTGGCCGTGCTAAATTGTCCCATAGTGTTCAGGGATGTGTAGGTTAGGGTGGATTGGCCGTGTTAAATTGTCCCACAGTGTTCAGGGATGTGCAGGTTAGGGTGGATTGGCCGTGCTAAATTGTCCCATAGAGTTCAGGGATGTGCAGGTTAGGGTGGATTGGCCGTGCTAAATTGCCACAGAGTGTTCAGGGATGTGTAGGTTAGGGTGGATTGGCCGTGTTAAATTGTCCCCCAGTGTTCAGGGATGTGTAGGTTAGGGTGGATTGGCCGTGCTAAATTGTCCGACAGTGCTCAGGGATGTGTAGGTTAGGGTGGATTGGCCATGCTAAATTGTCCTATAGCGTTCAGGGATGTGTAGGTTAGGGTGGATTGGCCGTGCTAAATTGTCCCATAGTGTTCAGGGATGTGCAGGTTAGGTTGGATTGGCCGTGCTAAATTGTCCCATAGTGCTCAGGGATGTGTAGGTTAGGGTGGATTGGCCATGCTAAATTGTCCCGTAGAGTTCAGGGATGTGTTGGTTAGGGTGGATTGGCCATGCTAAATTGTCCCACAGTGTTCAGGGATGTGTTGGTTAGGGTGGATTGGCCGTACTAAATTGTCCCATAGTGCTCAGGGATGTGTACGTTAGGGTGGATTGGCCATGCTAAATTGTCCGTAGAGTTCAGGGATGTGCAGGTTAGGGTGGATTGGCCGTGCTAAATTGCCACATAGTGTTCAGGGCTGTGCAGGTTAGGGTGGATTGGCCGTGCTAAATTGTCCCATAGTGTTCAGGGATGTGTAGGTTAGGGTGAATTGGCCGTGTTAAATTGTCCCATAGTGTTCAGGGATGTATAGGTTAGGGTGGATTGGCCGTGCTAAATTGTCCCATAGTGTTCAGGGATGTGTAGGTTAGGGTGGATTGGCCGTGCTAAATTGTCCCGTAGTGTTCAGGGATGTGGAGGTTAGGGTGGACTGGCCGTGCTAAATTGTCCCACAGTGTTCAGGGATGTGCAGGTTAGGGTGGATTGGCCGTGCTAAATTGTCCCACAGTGTTCAGGGATGTGTAGGTTAGGGTGGATTGGCCATGCTAAATTGTCCCGTAGTGTTCAGGGATGTGGAGGTTAGGGTGGATTGGCCGTGCTAAATTGTGCCATGGTGTTCAGGGATGTGTAGGTTAGGGTGGATTGGCCGTTCTAAATTGTCCCACAGTGTTCAGGGATGTGTAGGTTAGGGTGGATTGGCCGTGCTAAATTGTCCCGTAGTGTTCAGGGATGTGGAGGTTAGGGTGGATTGGCCGTGCTAAATTGTCCCATGGTGTTCAGGGATGTGTAGGTTAGGGTGGATTGGCCGTGCTAAATTGTGCCATGGTGTTCAGGGATGTGTAGGTTAGGGTGGATTGGCCGTTCTAAATTGTCCCACAGTGTTCAGGGATGTGTAGGTTAGGGTGGATTGGCCGTGCTAAATTGTCCCGTAGTGTTCAGGGATGTGGAGGTTAGGGTGGATTGGCCGTGCTAAATTGTCCCATGGTGTTCAGGGATGTGTAGGTTAGGGTGGATTGGCCGTGCTAAATTGTCCCATAGTGTTCAGGGATGTGCAGGTTAGGTTGGATTGGCCGTGCTAAATTGTCCCATAGTGCTCAGGGATGTGTAGGTTAGGGTGGATTGGCCATGCTAAATTGTCCCGTAGAGTTCAGGGATGTGTTGGTTAGGGTGGATTGGCCATGCTAAATTGTCCCACAGTGTTCAGGGATGTGTTGGTTAGGGTGGATTGGCCGTACTAAATTGTCCCATAGTGCTCAGGGATGTGTACGTTAGGGTGGATTGGCCGTGCTAAATTGTCCGTAGAGTTCAGGGATGTGCAGGTTAGGGTGGATTGGCCGTGCTAAATTGCCACATAGTGTTCAGGGCTGTGCAGGTTAGGGTGGATTGGCCGTGCTAAATTGTCCCATAGTGTTCAGGGATGTGTAGGTTAGGGTGGATTGGCCGTGCTAAATTGTCCCACAGTGTTCAGGGATGTACAGGTTAGGGTGGATTGTCAAGGGGGAATTGTCGACGTAGCCACTCATGAATTTGGGAATGTCTGTCAGATCTCCATCTTCACTCTCAGAGCTGGGTCAGGATTTGCTGCCTCATTCCCCATTGCCCCTGAGGGCAGTTCAGAGTCCATCCCGTTTCTGTGGGTCTGGGGTCCCTGATGGACATTGGTGAACGGGGGGGCCTGTTCCTGTAAAGGTCACCCTTCGACTCTGGCTGTCAGACATTTTAGTGAATTCACAATTCCTCCCTGCGCCCCCAAGGGGACTCGAACCCAGCTCCCCCTGGACTTCCCCACTAACCCATCCCCTCCCTGCCCTCTGCCAGTGAGCTCCTCTTCATGACAACAAGGACATTGTGAGTTCTGCCAGTCACTCCCTCTCTGTCCCCTCTCTCCTGGGACGTGTTCAGGGACAGGGCACTGACGTCAGTCCCAAGCCCCAAGTATGGTCCTCTCTCCTGGGTCACCCTCTGCAGATGGTTCACACCTCCCACGGGCGGACATGGAATGATGCGTGCCAGATCCTTCCCAGGGATTTCACACAACGCACAGTCACCTCGCCTCAGAGGGAGAGAGAGAGAGAGAGAGACAGAGACGGTGACAGAGAGAGACAGAGACAGTGACAGAGAGAGACAGAGAGAGATAGTGACCCATCACTGAAGGCACTGGGGCAACGTTATCACAGGGACAGAGCGAGGGGGAGAGAGAGAGAGAGAGAGAGAGAAGGAGAGAGACAAAAGGAGAGAGAGAGAGAGACACTGAGAGAGAGAGAAAGAGACACAGACGTCCGGGGCGTAGAACAGATGGGTCCCAAGCTGAGGAAGAGCACCAACACACAAATAATGTTAAGCCCAACCGCATGTCCCTATGCACCCACATTCCCCCATCACAACCCCTCGCTGTGTGGGTAATGGGGGTACACTGTGTGTAATGGGGGTACACTGTGTGTAATGGGGGTACACTGTGTGTAATGGGGAACACTGTGGGTAATGGGGGTACACTGTGGGTAATGGGGGTACACTGTGTGTAATGGGGAACACTGTGGGTAATGGGTTACACTGTGGGTAATGGGGTACACTGTGGGTAATGGGGGTACACTGTGTGTAATGGGGGTACACTGTGTGTAATGGGGAACACTGTGGGTAATGGGGTACACTGTGGGTAATGGGGAACACTGTGGGTAATGGGGTACACTGTGGGTAATGGGGGTACACTGTGTGTAATGGGGGTACACTGTGTGTAATGGGGGTACACTGTGTGTAATGGGGAACACTGTGGGTAATGGGGGTACACTGTGTGTAATGGGGGTACACTGTGTGTAATGGGGAACACTGTGGGTAATGGGTTACACTGTGGGTAATGGGGTACACTGTGGGTAATGGGGGTACACTGTGTGTAATGGGGGTACACTGTGTGTAATGGGGAACACTGTGGGTAATGGGGTACACTGTGGGTAATGGGGAACACTGTGGGTAATGGGTTACACTGTGTGTAATGGGGAACACTGTGGGTAATGGGGTACACTGTGGGTAATGGGGGAACACTATGGGTAATGGGGTACACTGTGGGTAATGGGGGACACTGTGGGTAATGGGGAACACTGTGTGTAATGGGGAACACTGAGGGTAATGGGGGAACACTGTGGGTAATGGGGGAACACTATGGGTAATGGGGTACACTGTGGGTAATGGGGGACACTGTGGGTAATGGGGAACACTGTGGGTAATGGGGGTACACTGTGGGTAATGGGGAACACTGTGGGTAAGGGGGGTACACTGTGGGTAATGGGGAACACTGTGGGTAATGGGGTACACTGTGGGTAATGGGGGAACACTGTGTGTAATGGGGGTACACTGTGTGTAATGGGGAACACTGTGGGTAATGGGGTACACTGTGGGTAATGGGGAACACTGTGGGTAATGGGTTACACTGTGTGTAATGGGGAACACTGTGGGTAATGGGGTACACTGTGGGTAATGGGGGAACACTATGGGTAATGGGGTACACTGTGGGTAATGGGGGACACTGTGGGTAATGGGGAACACTGTGTGTAATGGGGAACACTGTGGGTAATGGGGGAACACTGTGGGTAATGGGGGAACACTATGGGTAATGGGGTACACTGTGGGTAATGGGGGACACTGTGGGTAATGGGGAACACTGTGGGTAATGGGGGTACACTGTGGGTAATGGGGAACACTGTGGGTAAGGGGGGTACACTGTGGGTAATGGGGAACACTGTGGGTAATGGGGTACACTGTGGGTAATGGGGTACACTGTGGGTAACGGGGGTACACTGTGGGGAATGGGGGAACACTGTGGGTAATGGGGGTACACTGTGGGTAATGGGGTGCACTGTGGGTAATGGGAACACTGTGGGTAATGGGGTACACTGTGGGTAATGGGGGTACACTGTGGGTAATGGGGTACACTGTGGGTAATGGGGGTACACTGTGGGTAATGGGAACACTGTGGGTAATGGGGTACACGGTGGGTAATGGGGTACACTGTGGGTAATGGGGGTACACTGTGGGTAATGGGGGAACACTGTGGGTAATGGGGAACACTGTGGGTAATGGGGGAACACTGTGGGTAATGGGGTACACTGTGGGTAATGGGGAACACTGTGGGTAATGGGGGTACACTGTGGGTAATGGGGAACACTGTGGGTAATGGGGGAACACTGTGGGTAATGGGGGAACACTGTGGGTAATGGGGTACACTGTGGGTAATGGGGGAACACTGTGGGTAATGGGGTACACTGTGGGTAATGGGGAACACTGTGGGTAATGGGGTACACTGTGGGTAATGGGGGTACACTGTGGGTAATGGGGAACACTGTGGGTAATGGGGTACACTGTGGGTAATGGGGAACACTGTGGGTAACGGGGGTACACTGTGGGTAATGGGGAACACTGTGGGTAAAGGGGTACACTGTGTGAAATGGGGAACACTGTGGGTAATGGGGGTACACTGTGGGTAATGGGGTACACTGTGGGTAATGGGGGAACACTGTGGGTAAAGGGGTACACTGTGTGAAATGGGGGAACACTGTGGGTAATGGGGGTACACTGTGGGTAATGGGGAACACTGTGGGTAATGGGGTACACTGTGGGTAATGGGGAACACTGTGGGTAATGGGGGACACTGTAGGTAATGGGGTACACTGTGGGTAATGGGGAACACTGTGGGTAAAGGGGTACACTGTGGGTAATGGGGGAACACTGTGTGAAATGGGGGAACACTGTGGGTAATGGGGAACACTGTGGGTAATGAGGGTACACTGTGGGTAAAGGGGTACACTGTGGGTAATGGGGGAACACTGTGTGAAATGGGGGAACACTGTGGGTAATGAGGGTACACTGTGGGTAAAGGGGTACACTGAGGGTAATGGGGGAACACTGTGGGTAATGGGGTACACTGTGGGTAAAGGGGTACACTGTGGGTAATGGGGGAACACTGTGGGATGGGGGAACACTGTGGGTAATGGGGAACACTGTGGGTAATGGGGTACACTGTGGGTAATGGGGAACACTGTGGGTAATGGGGTACACTGTGGGTAATGTGGGTACACTGTGGGTAATGGGGAACACTGTGGGTAATGGGGGTACACTGTGGGTAATGGGGAACACTGTGGGTAATGGGGTACACTGTGGGTAATGGGGGTACACTGTGGGTAATGGGGTACTCTGTGGGTAATGGGGAACACTGTGGGTAATGGGGTACACTGTGGGTAATGGGGGATCACTGTGGGTAATGGGGTACACTGTGGGTAATGGGGGTACACTGTGGGTAATGGGGAACACTGTGGGTAATGGGGGTACACTGTGGGTAATGGGGGAACACTGTGGGTAATGGGGGTACACTGTGGGTAATGGGGTACTCTGTGGGTAATGGGGAACACTGTGGGTAATGGGGTACACTGTGGATAATGGGGGTACACTGTGGGTAATGGGGTACACTGTGGGTAATGGGGAACACTGTGGGTAATGGGGGTACACTGTGGGTAATGGGGTACACTGTGGGTAATGGGGGAACACTGTGGGTAATGGGGTACACTGTGGGTAATGGGGTACACTGTGGGTAATGGGGGAACACTGTGGGTAATGGGGTACACTGTGGGTAATGGGGAACACTGTGGGTAATGGGGGAACACTGTGGGTAATGGGGGTACACTGTGGGTAATGGGGGAACACTGTGTGTAATGGGGGTACACTGTGGGTAATGGGGAACACTGTGGGTAATGGGGTACACTGTGGGTAATGGGGAACACTGTGGGTAATGGGGGACACTGTGGGTAATGGGGTACACTGTGGGTAATGGGGAACACTGTGGGTAAAGGGGTACACTGTGGGTAATGGGGGAACACTGTGTGAAATGGGGGAACACTGTGGGTAATGGGGAACACTGTGGGTAACGGGGGTACACTGTGGGTAATGGGGGTACACTGTGGGTAATGGGGGAGCACTGTGGGTAAAGGGGTACACTGTGTGAAATGGGGGAACACTGTGGGTAATGGGGGTACACTGTGGGTAATGGAGTACACTGTGGGTAATGGGGGAACACTGTGGGTAAAGGGGTACACTGTGTGAAATGGGGGAACACTGTGGGTAATGGGGGTACACTGTGGGTAATGGGGAACACTGTGGGTAATGGGGTACACTGTGGGTAATGGGGAACACTGTGGGTAATGGGGGACACTGTGGGTAATGGGGTACACTGTGGGTAATGGGGAACACTGTGGGTAAAGGGGTACACTGTGGGTAATGGGGGAACACTGTGTGAAATGGGGGAACACTGTGGGTAATGGGGAACACTGTGGGTAATGAGGGTACACTGTGGGTAAAGGGGTACACTGTGGGTAATGGGGGAACACTGTGTGAAATGGGGGAACACTGTGGGTAATGAGGGTACACTGTGGGTAAAGGGGTACACTGTGGGTAATGGGGGAACACTGTGGGTAATGGGGGTACACTGTGGGTAAAGGGGTACACTGTGGGTAATGGGGGAACACTGTGGGATGGGGGAACACTGTGGGTAATGGGGAACACTGTGGGTAATGGGGTACACTGTGGGTAATGGGGAACACTGTGGGTAATGGGGTACACTGTGGGTAATGTGGGTACACTGTGGGTAATGGGGAACACTGCGGGTAATGGGGGTACACTGTGGGTAATGGGGAACACTGTGGGTAATGGGGTACACTGTGGGTAATGGGGGTACACTGTGGGTAATGGGGTACTCTGTGGGTAATGGGGAACACTGTGGGTAATGGGGGAACACTGTGGGTAATGGGGTACACTGTGGGTAATGGGGGTACACTGTGGGTAATGGGGTACACTGTGGGTAATGGGGGTACACTGTGGGTAATGGGGAACACTGTGGGTAATGGGGAACACTGTGGGTAATGGGGGTACACTGTGGGTAATGGGGGAACACTGTGGGTAATGGGGGTACACTGTGGGTAATGGGGTACTCTGTGGGTAATGGGGAACACTGTGGGTAATGGGGTACACTGTGGGTAATGGGGTACACTGTGGGTAATGGGGAACACTGTGGGTAATGGGGGTACACTGTGGGTAATGGGGTACACTGTGGGTAATGGGGGAACACTGTGGGTAATGGGGTACACTGTGGGTAATGGGGAACACTGTGGGTAATGGGGGAACACTGTGGGTAATGGGGGTACACTGTGGGTAATGGGGGAACACTGTGGGTAATGGGGTACACTGTGGGTAATGGGGGTACACTGTGGGTAATGGGGTACACTGTGGGTAATGGGGGTACACTGTGGGTAATGGAGGAACACTGTGGGTAATGGGGTACACTGTGGGTAATCGGGGAACACTGTGGGTAATGGGGGTACACTGTGGGTAATGGGGTACACTGTGGGTAATGGGGGAACACTGTGGGTAATGGGGGTACACTGTGGGTAATGGGGAACACTGTGGGTAATGGGGTACACTGTGGGTAATGGGGAACACTGTGGGTTATGGGGGACACTGTGGGTAATGGGGTACACTGTGGTTAATGGGGGACACTGTGGGTAATGGGGGAACACTGTGGGTAATGGGGGTACACTGTGGGTAATGGGGAACACTGTGGGTAATGGGGGAACACTGTGGGTAATGGGGTACACTGTGGGTAATGGGGGAACACTTTGGGTAATGGGGAACACTGTGGGTAATGGGGTACACTGTGGGTAATGGGGTACACTGTGGGTAATGGGGAACACTGTGGGTAATGGGGGTACACTGTGGGTAATGGGGAACACTGTGGGTAATGGGGGACACTGTGGGTAATGGGGTACACTGTGGGTAATGGGGAAAACTGTGGGTAATGGGGGAACACTGTGGTAATGGGGAACACTGTGGGTAATGGGGGTACACTCTGGGTAATGGGGAACACTGTGGGTAATGGGGTACACTGTGGGTAATGGGGGAACACTGTGGGTAATGGGGGTACACTGTGGGTAATGGGGGACACTGTGGGTAATGGGGGAACACTGTGGTAATGGGGAACACTGTGGGTAATGGGGAACACTGTGGGTAATGGGGGTACACTGTGGGTAATGGGGTACACTGTGGGTAATGGGGAACACTGTGGGTAATAGGGTACACTGTGGGTAAGGGGGTACACTGTGGGTAATGGGGAACACTGTGGGTAATGGGGTACACTGCGGGTAATGGGGAACACTGTGGGTAATAGGGTACACTGTGGGTAATGGGTTACACTGTGGGTAATGGGGTACACTGTGGGTAAGGGGGGTACACTGTGTGTAATGGGGAACACTGTGGGTAATAGGGTACACTGTGGGTAATGGGGTACACTGTGGGTAATGGGGGAACACTGTGGGTAATAGGGTACACTGTGGGTAAGGGGGGAACACTGTGGGTAATGGGGTACACTGTGGGTAATGGGGAACATTGTGGGTAATGGGGAACACTGTGGGTAATGGGGGACACTGTGTGTAATGGGGTACACTGTGGGTAATGGGGGTACACTGTGGGTAATGGGGTACACTGTGGGTAATGGGGGAACACTGTGTGTAATGGGGAACACTGTGGGTAATGGGGGACACTGTGGGTAATGGGGGTACACTGTGTGTAATGGGGTACACTGTGGGTAATGGGGAACACTGTGGGTAATGGGGGTACACTGTGGGTAATGGGGGAACACTGTGGGTAATGGGGGTACACTGTGGGTAATGGGGAACACTGTGGGTAATGGGGGACACTGTGGGTAATGGGGGTACACTGTGGGTAATGGGGGAACACCGTGGGTAATGGGGGTACACTGTGGGTAATGGGGAACACTGTGGGTAATGGGGGAACACTGTGTGTAATGGGGAACACTGTGGGTAATGGGGGAACACCGTGGGTAATGGGGGTACACTGTGGGTAATGGGGGTACACTGTGGGTAATGGGGGAACACTGTGTGTAATGGGGAACACTGTGGGTAATGGGGGTACACTGTGGGTAATGGGGGTACACTGTGGGTAATGGGGGAACACTGTGTGTAATGGGGAACACTGTGGGTAATGGGGGAACACTGTGGGTAATGGGGAACACTGTGGGTAATGGGGTACACTGTGGGTAATGGGGTACACTGTGGGTCATGGGGGATCACTGTGGGTAATGGGGGTACACTGTGGGTAATGGGGGAATACTGTGGGTAATGGGGGTACACTGTGGGTAATGGGGGACACTGTGGGTAATGGGGGAACACTGTGTAATTGGGGTACACTGTGTGTAAAGGGGTACACTGTGGGAAATGGGGGACACTGTGGGTAATGGGGGTACACTGTGGGTAATGGGGGAACACTGTGGGTAATGGGGAACACTGTGGGTAATGGGGGAACACTGTGGGTAATGGGGTACACTGTGGGTAATGGGGAACACTGTGGGTAATGGGGGTACACTGTGGGTAATGGGGAACACTGTGGGTAATGGGGTACACTGTGGGTAATGGGGGAACACTGTGGGTAATGGGGGAACACTGTGGGTAATGGGGTACACTGTGGGTAATGGGGGAACACTGTGGGTAATGGGGTACACTGTGGGTAATGGGGGTACACTGTGGGTAATGGGGAACACTGTGGGTAATGGGGTACACTGTGGGTAATGGGGAACACTGTGGGTAACGGGGTACACTGTGGGTAATGGGGAACACTGTGGGTAAAGGGGTACACTGTGTGAAATGGGGGAACACTGTGGGTAATGGGGGTACACTGTGGGTAATGGGGTACACTGTGGGTAATGGGGGAACTCTGTGGGTAAAGGGGCACACTGTGTGAAATGGGGGAACACTGTGGGTAATGGGGGTACACTGTGGGTAATGGGGAACACTGTGGGTAATGGGGTACACTGTGGGTAATGGGGAACACTGTGGGTAATGGGGGACACTGTAGGTAATGGGGTACACTGTGGGTAATGGGGAACACTGTGGGTAAAGGGGTACACTGTGGGTAATGGGGGAACACTGTGTGAAATGGGGGAACACTGTGGGTAATGAGGGTACACTGTGGGTAAAGGGGTACACTGAGGGTAATGGGGAACACTGTGGGTAATGGGGGTACACTGTGGGTAAAGGGGTACACGGTGGGTAATGGGGGAACACTGTGGGATGGGGGAACACTGTGGGTAATGGGGAACACTGTGGGTAATGGGGTACACTGTGGGTAATGGGGAACACTGTGGGTAATGGGGTACACTGTGGGTAATGTGGGTACACTGTGGGTAATGGGGAACACTGTGGGTAATGGGGGTACACTGTGAGTAATGGGGAACACTGTGGGTAATGGGGTACACTGTGGGTAATGGGGGTACACTGTGGTTAATGGGGTACTCTGTGGGTAATGGGGAACACTGTGGGTAATGGGGTACACTGTGGGTAATGGGGGATCACTGTGGGTAATGGGGTACACTGTGGGTAATGGGGGTACACTGTGGGTAATGGGGAACACTGTGGGTAATAGGGAACACTGTGGGTAATGGGGGTACACTGTGGGTAATGGGGGAACACTGTGGGTAATGGGGGTACACTGTGGGTAATGGGGTACTCTGTGGGTAATGGGGAACACTGTGGGTAATGGGGTACACTGTGGATAATGGGGGTACACTGTGGGTAATGGGGTACACTGTGGGTAATGGGGAACACTGTGGGTAATGGGGGTACACTGTGGGTAATGGGGTACACTGTGGGTAATGGGGGAACACTGTGGGTAATGGGGTACACTGTGGGTAATGGGGAACACTGTGGGTAATGGGGGAACACTGTGGGTAATGGGGGTACACTGTGGGTAATGGGGGAACACTGTGTGTAATGGGGGTACACTGTGGGTAATGGGGTACACTGTGGGTAATGGGGAACACTGTGGGTAATGGGGGACACTGTGGGTAATGGGGTACACTGTGGGTAATGGGGAACACTGTGGGTAAAGGGGTACACTGTGGGTAATGGGGAACACTGTGTGAAATGGGGGAACACTGTGGGTAATGGGGAACACTGTGGGTAACGGGGGTACACTGTGGGTAATGGGGAACACTGTGGGTAAAGGGGTACACTGTGTGAAATGGGGGAACACTGTGGGTAATGGGGGTACACTGTGGGTAATGGAGTACACTGTGGGTAATGGGGGAACACTGTGGGTAAAGGGGTACACTGTGTGAAATGGGGGAACACTGTGGGTAATGGGGGTACACTGTGGGTAATGGGGAACACTGTGGGTAATGGGGTACACTGTGGGTAATGGGGAACACTGTGGGTAATGGGGGACACTGTGGGTAATGGGGTACACTGTGGGTAATGGGGAACACTGTGGGTAAAGGGGTACACTGTGGGTAATGGGGG